>NW_026273380.1:47500-65000 GCF_020536995.1 Dreissena polymorpha | reverse complement strand
CGCGTTTGTCGAAATGGACGCATACGTCTAGAAATCCTACTTTTTGTTTTAAAATCGGTACCGTTTGAAAAAATATTAAATTACTTGCTAACGAAGATATATATCTAATTTTATCTATCTCAACTAGAAAATATCTGATGGTTACAACATAGAAATCCATCTTTTTACGCTTTAAAACTTACAAATAATCGCGTTAGTCGAAATGTACGTATACGTATAGAAATCCTAATTTCGGTTTAAAATATAAACCAAACAAATGAATTACTTGCTAACAAGGCTATAGATTTAATGACACACTTTCAAATTGCATCTATATGTATTGATTAACATGTACGTCATTTCAAGGTGTGTGGCTTTAATATTCAAATAATCAAACACAGGTTCATAAAAGTAATTCGTTTGTTATGAATCTTAAATAAAATGGCTTGTTATAATTCGCTCGTTTAGATTTCAACGGCCATTTCAGCTTTTATTTTAAAGGTTATAAAGCCCGCTTTTTAACCAATGCAATGAGTTAATGGTATTGTGTTGAATCGAAGCTATAAAATGCTTTTGACGTGTAGCATCGCCGATTCTTCCCTTTATGGACGATTGAAATTTTATAAATAAAGAGTTCGAGATTTTGGTGTCGAACTGTGTGCACTAGTCCATAAACACTTCATTTCATGCACGTTTTGCTTTTAAACATATAAAATTTGTGCTTGATCCAAACAAAAGAGTTGAAAAGCATTCGAAGACAGCATATGTAAAATTACTTTCTATTAAGGTGAATTTTAAACTTTGTATAAATATTTCATTCCAGTCGTATGCACGCTGGTCTTGTGCTTAGTCTACCTGCCTGTTTACACCGGAAGTGGTTTACGAAGAGTTCTAAACGTACCTACAAATGGCGACGTCGAGTTCTCCTATGATGAATGCGGCATTCTGACGACTTCTCTCATCAGCAATAATTTTGTTGTCGTCATAATCCTTGACCTGTGTGTCCTCTTCGTGTTTCCTTTTGGAATAATTCTGATTTGTAAAGTCTCGATCCGGTTGAAGATTATCTGTCTAGCACGCATGCGCAGAAACACCCTTCAAGAACGCGGAGGACAAACAATATTAACACGCGTTGGTAAGAGCCAGAAAATGCTAAAAACCGTCACCCGCCGTATAATAATACTAAGCACTACGTACTTCCTGTGCAACGCACATTTATGCATTTTCAACATTTTACTGATGACTTCAAAGGAGAATACTGTGTCCATGGACCAAGCTAGTATTTATGTAGAAATGTGTTTCATATATGCATGTTTTTGAACAATGGCGTCAATTTTATGTTGTACTGTTTGATAGGATCTGGATTTAGAAAAGACTTCATTGGTATTTTTAAGTCTGGAAGTAGATCTTCGTCATCGTAAGTAAGTGACGGTCACACTCATTCTCACAATCACCGCGAACTGGTTTGTCCTACATTTGTCACTGTATACGCTGGTTAACGAGTTATTGCAATAGGTTGAAGCACTGATATAATTTACCAATCAACATGAAGAAATAACAATATTTAGACCAACGGGAGCTGCATTCGTCTTAAACAACACGATATTCATCACTTAATGTGTCATCTTAGGTATGCTAGATATTTTATGATTAAATACGATCTTAATGGCATACATACTTTATATAAATTACATTCAAGGACGAAACATTCTTTCAGAAATACAATATGCTTATCAAGCTATTTCAACAAAATAAAATAATCACGTATAAAATGAAATGTGTACAAATGTGTTATTTTATATATTTTTTATTGTCGTTATATGTTAAGTATGCATGGCTTGTATTGAAAACAATATTTGATGTTGGTCTCAAATGTTTTGAAAACATGGTTGTTTCGTATATGTGTTTTGTCCTAACGTAATGGATACAGAGACGACATTTCTATAGTTACTTCTATATAAATATATCTTAACATTTTAAAGTTCATCCTGAAATGTGATTTGATTGAAACTATCGTTTCGATTCTGAAAAAAACAACAACAACACAGTAAAAAAAACGATAATATGTTCGTAATGGTTATAAAGTGTTTTGAGTGTTGCCTTTTATTTGTATACTCTGTTAAAGAATACCGTAGTCAATTTATTAGTACTAAAAATGTATGCCATATGATATGTATGTGCGTTTTTGTTATTATGTAATTCCTTATCATTTTGTTTTATTTTTGCCGGCTATGTTTTATACAATAACGAAACCGAATGGCAAATGACATGGAACATTGTTAAATCTCTGCAAATGCTGTTGTTTTTAGCTCATCTAATTTTTGAAAAAAAAAAGTATGAGCTATTGTCATCCTCTGAGCGTCGGCGTCCGATTATGTTGTGTGTTTAGGTCCAATTTTCTCATAAAGTATCAAAGCTATTGTATTTTAAACATGGCACACTACTAACTATCATTAGGGGACTGGGCAGGCAAATTTAGATGACTCTGGCGGGCATTTTTACATAACTATTTGCCCTTTTTATACTTAAAAAATTGAAAATCTGGTTAAGTTTTGTGTTTAGGTCCATTTTATTAATAAAATATCAAAGCTATTACATTCATACTTGCAACGCTTACTAACTATCATAAGGGTACTGTGCAAAGTTATGTAACTCTGACTGGCAATTTGTCAGAATAATGGCCCCTTTTATACTTAGAAAATTGAAAGTTTGGTTAAGTTTTGTGTATTGGTCCACTGTACTCCTAAAGTATCATAGCTATTGATTTCAGACTTGGAACATTTGCTAACTATAATAAGAGGACTGTGCATGCACAGTTATGTAACTCTGACTGGCATTTTGACAGAATAATGGCCTTTTTTATGTTTAAAAATTGAAAAGTTGGTTGAGTTTTGTGTTTTGGTCAACTTTACTACATCAAGTATCATAGCTATTGCTTTCACACTTGGAACACTCGCTTACTATCATTAGGGGACTGTATAGGACACGCTGCATAACTCTGGTTGGCATTTTCATGGAATTATGACCTTTTTGTGACTATTAATTTTGAATATTGTGTTGAATTTTGTTTTTAGATCCGCTTAACTTCTGAAGTATCAAGGCTATTGCTTTCAAACTTTAAGAACTTTCTTACTATCATGAGGGTACTGTACCTTGCAAGTTTAATTTGACCTTGACCTTTGAATGATTTTGACTTTCAAGATCAAATTATTAAATTTTGCTAAATTGCGATTACTTCTTTATTTATGATCAGATTTGATTCATAATTTGATAAAGCAACACTTACCTGAAATACCACAATAGACTCCACCCAAACCATCCCCCATGCCCCACCCCAGAATAACCCACCCAAAATTTGTTCTTCCATATTTTTTGTGGAAAGATATAATAAATGACTACACCCCACATTATACCACCCTCTCAACCCCGATGACCACCCCCCACCCAAAAAAATAAATAAATAATATTTTTAGAAATGTGTTAAATATTCAAATATTTATTTTAATTATTTTAGTTTTGAAAGACTGTCCAACCATCTCCCCTTACCCCAACAAACCCTTCCCCTCCCCATATTTTTTTCATTTTGAAAGATAATGCACAAAAATGACCACAACATCAAACTATACACCCCTCTCCACCCCACTCCTCCCCCCTTTTAATTGAAGGATTGAGATAGGTCCCTTCACCTTTGAACAGAAAAATAGATGGGCGGTCTGCACCGGCTAGGCGTTGCTCTTGTTTCACGATTGGTTTCAAGTTCATTGAAGTAAAACAGAATCGTGTACGTCTTACATTATGTAAGAAGTCGCTAAGCATAGATGTGTGTAACATATGTTGTAAACGGTCATTTTATCATGTCTAGCACCGCAGTGTATGACGTGAAATTGATAGGCTCAAAACAACACAGCGAAACAATATCGGCACGATATCGGACGGATATAATTTGCATATCGGCCCTTTAACAGAAATGCAACACGGCCTACTGTCGTTCTTCTCCGCGATTATCTCGCGATTCAAAATTTTAGCTCATCATCGCGCCCTTGGAATAATCCCCATTCCCGTCGCATAATGGTTAGCATAACGGATATGTGGGGTTTTCTTCTTGTAGTCCGCTTTCATATCACAGCATAAGACTTCTCCAAAATCAAATGCCTTTCATTAAAAATTAGGGATGGTAACGATTATCCGGATATCCGAATACTGGTCAAGTATCCGAATTGTAAAAGAGGATCCGAATACTTGATTAAACGATATTACCCCTGTTATTATGCACACTATGTTCCTTATCGGATATTTCGACGTTAATCTGTATACCAGACATCGTTGACAGACTGACACAAATCCGGTAATTGGTTGTTGCTCAGGGAGTGGCCCAGCCAGTTCCTTATCACCTTGGTGATAAAGGCCGAGTTGCATAATTGCCAACTTGCGCCTCCGTGTTTTGTTTAATGGTCCTTACTTCCCGATCATTGACACCAATTGCCATCTCGCCAAATGTCAATCAGATTCTTATCTAAATATCGATCGACCAATCAGCGATCGTTAAATCGTGCGCGCCGGTTGCTAACATGTCCGCCATTTTCTACACACGCCGAATTTCTAGTTCTTATTTATTCAACGAGTTTCGTTTATTTTGTTTGAAAAATAGGAAATGAAATATAAAGAAACGGTGTAAATAAGTTTTATGTACATGTAGATTGATATAGAAAAACTGAGTGTTATTTTATGCAGTAACAAAATCCATTTCGATTCATACAAGATGAAGTTTTGTTACATGCACTACAAATCTGTTAACAAATTGTACAGATCTCTCCTGTTGCATTGATGATTAATCCAATATATAAAAGTCTTGATGTTGGTATGTGAGGTCTCATGATTAGGTCTTCATGTGTGTACATAAAGAAATATATATTTTAGATGTAACCTACATGCCACCAAATATTTCAATGTTCTCTGTGCTACAAATATTCAAATTTTAAGTTTTATTTGCATTATTATTATGACGTGGTGTTGAAAGTGCAAAATATTTTGTTGCATATTTTGGCCTGAAAATAGTCATAATAAAACTAACAATACTTTACATATTTGCATCTTTTTATTTTCTTTTAATTTAAAACACTCTATTTTGAAATGATTTGTTTTCCTGTTTAGTTACACCTCAGAAAGCTAAGATTTTAAGGATGTTTATTGGAGTCTCTGGGTCGGTAACTCTGCACAATATTGATATGTGGTAATCTACTTTTACATCTCTCAAGCGATAAAATTAAAAATGAAACATGTCATCAAAACATTTTTGATTGTTTTGTTAGATCAATATTGTAGTTGTCTGCAGACTGGCTGACAGGAAAGTGTGACTTGTACAATGGTAAATTACTCATTTCAGACTAGTCGGTCATAGGAAATTTACACCCCTTTATACTCCTTGTAAATAGCATTAGTTATTAGACACCATACAGTATTGCTGCAGCAAAAATATAATTTTGCATTTTTTCTCCCAGTTTAATTGTACCGGCCAATTGACTAGTACATATATAGCATACACAATGGGAGTGGTGTTAATGGTTGTTGTAAATATACTTTCCTTGTCAGGTGCTTATGAATAATTGGACTTTACAATGAAATATACTTTCCTTGTCAGGTGCTTATGAATAATTGGAATATACAATTAGAAAAGTAAAACAAAATTGCTTTGCACTTTTATCAAGTCGAATTAAATTCCTTACTTTCTTAGTGATAACTTCCCTCTTGTTTTTGTTCAAAGATGATTGTTTAAAATTTCTAAGCATTATAATCAAGTGAAAAATGATGTTGACAACTTACACCATTTTTATACTAGGTTGCAAAATTTGAAGTCACATCACAGAACATGTAATATGAACTTTTAATTTTTGGTGAATTTTGAATCAACAAATTGAATTATTACTATTCAATATAAAAATGTTATCTTAGTATGCATGCAGTTCTAAATACTGTAAGGGTTGAATTTAAAATTGATACAAATTCACATACTTTAGTAAACCTATCTGTTTGTATACATTTGAAATCAATCTGACTATGCAACCATTTGTTAATTTTACAACAAAAGTGTAAACCAATAATCGGTAAACTTAGTCTGTGATGTCTTTTAAAGCATCAACTGTTCAATTAGTTTATGATCTGAGGAGCTTAACTGTCAAATTCGTCCTATACCACAATCAGAAGCAAAGTGGGTATGTGTAAACAGCATTAAAACCGGAACAGCCGATGAGTAACTGGCAGACTGTTCAGGTTTTATGCTGTTTGCTGCTCATCAGTACATGTATCTAAGGGTTTGAAATAAAGCCTTAACACTTGAACTTAGTAAGAAAGATATTTAATTAAATACAACTTTTTACGGGACTACAAACATGTCAAAATACGTATCTAAGTGGTGAAGGGCTAAAAGTCAAATTCGACCCTATACCACAGTGGTTATTGAAGACGCCACATTGAAGGTGAAATCAGATAACACTAAGAAACAACGATGGTTGTTTGCCACCGGGCTATATTTGTCATAATGGTACATGTACAGGTAGTTTTTCATCAACTCTGTTCTATTATACATGTATGTGACATTTTTACTGCAAAATAATCAATTGAGGGTCAGTGTTTGGTTTCAGTTATTGAACATGAAGTTATAATATGCGAACAATTAGAAAAAGAAATCTACAAAGATGAACTGCTTCTTTAAATACACAACATGTCGGTTATCATCTTTCTCCAAAAATAAAGACTTCTGAAAAAATAAATGTAACAGGTGTAATGGTTTCAGTTATGGATTTATCATCAATTTAAATAGATAATTATAAAGCTATTATAAAGCTTTTCGTTGCAAATATGTCTATTTCTTACATACTGGTACATGCTATGTAAACTAATAGGGAATTTTGGTATTTGCGTAACTTAACGAAATCAACAATAAAGCGCTTTTTATGTCAGAGACAAGCGCAAACTTTTTTATGTTACTATTTTAATAAAAACGTATCGATGCCACCGTTTTGTTGGCCTGCAGTTTTATACATAATACATGGGGGATTTCGGTACCCGCTCGGTGTCAGAAAGCGTGTAAAACAAAACTCCAGTTAAAAAGCGCAATTCGTGTCAAATACATGTAGACAAAAAGTTTCGTTAGTATTTTCGCAAAACAAATGGGTAAACGCCAGTGTAATTGTATTAATTTATTAATAATACCACCATTACACGTAATAACCGGTTAGATTCTGGTAGGGGCGCAAGCCTTTGGCAGCGTGTTTAAAGTACCGAAACATCCGTTATACACAGCTTATGTTCTTTATAGATTTACATTGTTTTGCAATCGCATAATAAATATGTGACACAAATCTCTTTTACCAGTGAGCCACGTGACTAAGTGGGTGGGGCGATCATCGTCCAGGCGATATGTCAAGTGGCTACTTGGCTTCAATCGACGGGTGCAACAGTTAGGAAAAATTATCTCTGCCCAATCAAATTAAAGTATTGGTCAATCAATGTTTATCTGTTAAAAAAGAGTATTCGAATTTCGATTTCTCAAATTGGCATATGTCTCCCGAAGTATTCTGGCAATACCGGCAACATCGGGTCCGTCTGAGCGCTTTTTTTAGTCGGACGGCTTGGTACTGACCAAGCTAAGGAACAGACATAGTCGATGCAATTATTTTCATAAACAAGAACCTTAGGTAAGTGCATCTTAGTAAATACAAATGAAATTAAACTGAATGTACTAAATGCATTTAGAATGTACAGTATATATCGTAGTTGTTTTGTTTTAGTTTTACGATGTGTGTGTGTGTGTGTGTGTGTGTGTGCGTGCGTGCGTGCGTGCGTGCGTGCGTGCTTGCGTGTGTGTGTGTGTGTGTGTGTGTTTTAAGACAATAACGTATTTTGCGACATTAATATTGTTTTTATAAATAAAATAAATGACATAAAGAAATAATATAAATGCGTTATATTGTGTGTTTTTTATTCTGTAAACAGTGCACATTAAGTATTCACAGTGTTGTGATGATGGTAACAGCCTTATGTAGTTTACGAACAAAAGAATACGGAGAGCAAGATATATTCGGATAGCGGATGCGGTTATTTGGATACCGATTTCGGATACAATTCCCATCCCTATTAAAACTAGATACCGTAATTAATCTAAGTTTTCAGGTACTTTTATAATATATTTTATTTGCGTGTCCCAAAATTTAGAAACAAAACAAAGAAACCCAAATACAATGTCTCAAAAGAAAGAGACACATTGAAAATATACCTTTTTCACTGACTGTTTATATATACTTTTGCATTGTGTCATCAATGAATTACAGATTGCTCTTGCATTTACCACACGTAAATTACTTACGATATGTTGTGATGGGTTGATAAAATTGAATTGTGTTTGACTTTGTTTCCCGAAAGCTGTACTTTGAACACAGAGAACGATGACAAGCATTAGAAAGATTTTAGTAAGGATTGTTAATTTTCACCCAATCAAACTCTGGCAATTTTGATTTCATTTCATTTAAAGCAATAAATTTGTGCGCAGTAAAATTTGTACCATAGCTGTTGATAATTTATTCAATATTTGTTGAAATTGTAGCATTCGCTATCCCAGCGGGAACCAGTCGGTCGTGACAGGAACCAGACGAGAGGCCGTTTTGACTGAAAACCGGCTCGATTGCTGGCTCGGCGGAAATACGGGGAGTTGCAGATTGGCTTCAACGAGGTAAAGACGCCATTTGTTTCTATCTAAGAAGCTTATTTCAGATAAAATACAAGTTGTAAGTCCCCTAACCAGTGGTAAAAGGTGGCCCAATACCTTACTATTCGACCATAATGGCGCTGCGAGAACTTTCTTTTTAATTGCTACAGATTTCACGGTGGAAAACTTGGGGATGTTGCCCCGGTGGATTTGAGTGAAAATTTGTGGCAAAGAAGGAAGGTGGTTCGAACCTGAGCGGAGGGTGGTTGGTGTTATGGTTAAAGTCTGGTGTATTTCATCAGTTAGGGCGACTGTTGGTGTAATGGTTTACATCTGGTGTATTTCACAAAAGCTGTTGAGAGCCAATTTGGAGTAAATTGGTGGTTAGAAAGACTTTAAAAAATAAATAAATGAAATTATTTTTCTTTAGTCCCTTTTTGTAGTAAATTGGTATTTACAGGTCTGACCGGGCGTAATTCCCCTTGCATAGCACACATTTTTCTCCCCAAAGATCAGAAAATCTTGTAAATTGTAAATATTGTGGCCAAAATTGTTGTTTTAAACATGGCATTGTTTTGCGGTATTTTGTTGTAAATTGTCTTACACATGATGTGTTATGTCCTGTGTTGTTTAAATTTCTCTGAAAGTCACACTCAGTTGGCTTGTATTGTTTAAAATAGACCTTGTGATATTTGCGTACATACTTGTGTAGTATTTCTATAAAAGTTCAAATTGAAGAAAATTGTTTGCATGGGTGTGGCCCTTAGTTAAAGGAATAATATTGATTTTAATGCATGTCCGGGAGACAATTTGATATTTTATTGTAAAAATCTGATGTTTTACATAAAAATGTGCCAGTTTCTATTAAATAATTTGAATTTCTAAGTGCATTATTTACATTCATTTCTAGTTGATCTTTTCCTGAAACATCCAAGTATTTCTTGGAATACAGCCGGCAAAATATATAATAAGTTTTTATACTATTGATTACTGCAAATATTAAAAAATACAGTGATAATTTCTCTGTATTTAAAACACAGATAGGTAAATTACCAATAAAGTAACATATTTCTGGACAAGTAGAATTTCAGATAAAATTTAGAAATTATTCTTTGAATGCAGTAATTAAATAGGCGATGCATTGATTCAAGTGATTTTCCATCACATTTGGAGATTTATTTTAAATAAAAGACATTTGACGGAAAGTGTCGTCCCATATTAGTAAATATTTGAAATTTTTGTTTGAAGGAAAGTGTCGTCCCATATAAGTAAATATTTGAAATTTTTGTTTGAAGGAGAGTGTCGTCCCATATTAGCATATAATTAAAAATTTTGGTTTCGAGGAAACTGTCGTCCCATATTAGCATATAAATAAAAAAAAAAAAATAAATAAATAAAATTGTTTTGAAGAAAGTGTCGTCCCATATTAGTATATAATTAACAATTTTGGTTTTGAAGAAAGTGTCGTCCCGTATTAGCAATTAGGCATTGCATTTAAGTGGTTTTTCATCAAATTTAGAGTAAAAAAAAAAAAAAAAAGATATTAGGCGGAAAGTGTCGTCCCGGAGTAGCACATATATATATATATATATATATATATATATATATATATATATATATATATATATATATATATATATATATATAAAATAAAAAATAAATAAATACAAAAATATTTGTTGTTGTTTCACGATTCAAGAGATGAATTGTTTGAAGCTATATTATCATTGAATGTACATTGTTTTAAATATTTTGTAATTGTTTTTCATGCACGTGAAGTTTAATGTGAAATCGTGCATTGAAGTGATACTTTAATGGAAAAGTGCTTTGTAAATAACATTGACATTTATTTTAGTGAAACATAAATTGTGTGAGTTATTTGTATGAAGAGACACTTGTTAAGTACAAAAGTGGACATTTTAATAGTGTGACACTTTATTGAACTAGAAATATTATTTTCATATTGTGAAAGTTGAAAGTGAGGTGATTTGAAATAAATCAAGATGAGTAAAACACCATTGACCGAATTTATAGTGAAGATGAGGGAATCACAAACTGGTCCGAGGTCGACTGCAGTGAACGGAGCGTCGAGTGGAACGATGACTACCTCTCATACAGGCGACGTAGCATCTGGCGAGGGTGGCAGTATTTCTGCTCCTGCAATGAGTGGCGTCAAAGTGAACTTTGTTCCGGCGCAACAACTAAAACAAATTGTCGGTGTCGGCGAGAAGATTTCCAAGCGGATGCATATGCTTCGTATGTCCAAGGGAAATTTAACCCCGAAGAAGTTGAAGGAGGAGTTTGGAGGAAAAATGAACTCAACCATACTCGATCAAATGGATTTCGAGATAAACGAGATGTTGTTTGGAAGAAGCCCGGATCTCGAATCTCCAGAGTTAAAACCGAGGAAATTGGCGGATGTATTCTGTGAAGAAACGGATACAGAAACAGATGAGGAAGATAAACGGAGAACAAAAAGAGCTTCACACATGAAAGGAAATAAACATCAAGACACATCAGAAGATACAGAAGAGGAAATGCCAGTAAAACCAAAGGTCATGTCTAAAACGAAGAAATTGTTGAAAGTTACGAAGAGTAAAATTAAAACAAAACCTAAGAGAAAATCAGTGCCTGCGGAAACAACTGATCCATCTGAATCCGAGACAGACTCTTCGGATGAGGACGTATCTTTGCGCAAGGTGCCAAAAGGCTTCGACAAACAGTTGCGATTTGCGGGATCCACAGATGGAAAAGGGGACGACTTTGACTCTTTTAAACTAAAATTCAAGAGTTCTGCGAAGGCGTTCAGTTGGACCAATGAGGAATGCAAATATTGTTTGTGTTGGAGCCTACAAGGAGACGCCGCGAAGTATCATACTTTGATATCTTCCGGTACTGGTCCTCTCACTTACAAGCACCCCATGAAGAAGTTGGAGAAAAGGTTTGGAGGAAAGGAGTTGTTGGAGACAGAGCAAGCCCGATTCAACCAAGCGTGTCAAGAGCCAAACGAATCCCTTGAAGTGTGGGCCGATAGGGTGCAGATGCTATCTCTAAGAGCATTTAGGAAGATATCTGAAAAATATGCTGCTTCGCAGGCAGTCAACCGTTTCTGCCTAGGACTAGAAAACATAGAAGCATCAAAAGACGTTTGTCTTAAACGTTTCAAAACCATTGATGAAGCCAAAGACTATGTGCATTACTATCTGCATATCGATAGTACGAATGCGAAGCCTAAGAGCTCGAGGCGTACTTCGCAGCGAGAGTCAGAGGAGGCGGTAAATGTCTTTGAGACCAGCATAGGCCGGCTTGATGAAAGGCTGAACCAAATCCAGAGCCAATTAAACAAGCAAATGGCATACAACAGGAGTGAATGTGCTGGTGGTAGAGCCAATAGTGGTTATGGGCGTGGTACCAGTGGGTTCAACCAGATGGACAATACGCCAAATAGTGGTGGATATGGTCGTAGTGGAGGCTTTCAACCATGGAATAGTAACCGAAATCAAGCCGGTTATAGCGAAGGTGGTGGTTATAGAGGTCGAGGTGGTCCAGGTCGTCCAACAGAAAGAGGTGAAAGAAATAATGGTTGGGGAGGTCAACAAGAAACTGGTGAGAGACAGCCAGGCATCTATGATTGTTTCTTTTGTGGAGAGACCGGTCATATGAGATCAGATTGCGAGAAGTGGAAAGCGACACAAAAATGCTACGCATGCCTGGAAATGGGGCATGGGGCATCGCAGACCAGAGTGTCCTTATCGACAATCGGTAGGGCGTGCACCAAGAGGTTTAAACGAGCGGGGGTCGGGCAATGGGGCTCCCGACTCATAGATGATGGCCCACATACTATCAGAAAAGAGGGGGGAAGTATTTCTTCCTCCAGGTGTGAGGATTCAAAGATAGGGTATGAGGAGAATGTCGATAGTTATGGAAAAGAGAGGCATACTTTGTCTTTAAAAACTGTGGATAGAGGTGGAGGGCGAAAAATATCTGTAGGACAGACGGGATCAGGATCTCGTGGGAGTAGATCGGTTTGGCCGGTGCAATCGGGAGGAAGAGACGTGCGTTTCGTGAATGCGGAAACACAAACAGATGACAGGTCATCAGAGAGCTGGAGTAAGGCAAAGAGGATTGTTATGTCCCAAGTTGCTGAGTTGGAAGAGAAAAATATTGAAGTTAACCAACTGTCATCGGTATACAAGTACAAAATACCAATTGAATTAAATGGTAAACCAGTGGAGACCGTGGTGGACACAGGCGCCGATGTGACAATCATCTCAGAAGAGCCAGGGAGGAAACATGTAAATGCAGATACCTTATCGCGGCCGCCTATGTCGGATGTGGTATGCAGCCATTATGTGATGGGAGCAAAACTTGAAGATTTGCCATGCTTCAAAGCAAATTGCCATTATTGTAAGAAAGCCCATGAAAACTGGGCAAGATTCACGGAGGAGGTGGATGAAGCAGTACCGTTGGGAGTAGGTATGCAATGTTTGAGGATCGCAGGAGGTGGTAGCACCAAAATTAATTGGGATAAGGAGGATAACACCAAGGTGGAGATAAATGGGTGCTCGTCTGAGGACGTATCCCTGGTGGAAATAAATAGGTGTTTGTCTGAGGACGTATTCCTGGTGGTCTTAAAGGGTGTTCCGGAGGGATCCACATGTGGATCGGAAACATCCAATGTGAGTTCAACTTCTAATCAAGAAGGCGCCAAAAACTTGATTCGAGACTCACCGGTGCAGATATCTGATGGTGGTGGTTTTTCAGGGTCTGGAGAAAGTTTACCCGCAATTGTAAATATTGGAGTCGCTGCGCGTTACTCCGGGTGGTACAAATTAACAAAATAAATCCATCAGGCGATCCAGAATTGCAGGAGGTGGCTAAAGATGTACTGTTGGAGGAGGCAATGGAAGCACATATTGAACCAGTAATGGCAGGGGATGAGTATGAGATGTTAGGCATTTATGCGAATGATACAGGTGGTCCAAGTTGTTGTGGGTTATCAATTAAAGATATGGTGGTAGCTCAAGACAAAGATCTTGATCTGGAGACTCTTCCGGAATGGAGGAGGAGGAGGATGTTAATGCGGAGGAGGTACAGCCAATGGAAGAAGAGGAGGAGAAGGATGTTGATGCGGATGAGGTACAGCCAATGGAATAAGAGGAGGAGGAGAGGCCGGCTGCGGCGAGTACTTCTCGCAGTAGTCGAGCCACGGAGCAACCTGTTGTGCGCATAGATACAGCGAGGGTGGAGGAGAGGCCGGCTATTGCGAGTACTTCTCGTAGTAGTCGGGCCGAAGAGCAGCCTGCTGTACGTAGGGCGGCCGCGCCAAAGGTGGAGGTAGCTGGACCAAAGGGCCACAAATTCAAGAAGTGCCCCGTTTTCTGGTGTTCAGAGAATTTTCACTACCGGAAGGCCCACGTTTTTGGTCATCATTACCCTACAGGCTTGGCCATGGAGGATGACCCAGGAAGCGAAGATCGCCGGGCAAGAAGGGTGCAAGTCCGGGTGATGGCGTTGCGCTACTTGGCTATGGTTGTAGTGGGCCCGTTGGCAACGGTCGAGGAGTTGGTCCGTTACCTAAACAATGGACGGTTAATGGGGCGGGAAGAATGCTCTGTGGATGATTGGACTCGGCAGGTGGCGGTCGAGGTCGCGGAGGAGTTGGGGATGCCTGTCCCGGAGGTGTTTACGTGTGTTCCTCTGAACTCGCCATGAGTGGTATTTCAATACCGCATTATGTTGGAGGTTATGAGTCTGTTGACTCTGGAGCAGCACGAAGAGTTTCTGGCTCACTTCTCGTCTGAACAGTGGTCTGATCCTGTTCAGGAAGGGATGGAAGCTGATGTCAGCAGTACTTCTGCTGATGGATGCCCAGACGAAGAAGTAGTAGTCGAGAAACGAATCGAGGATGAGGACGGGATCAGCAGTACTTCTGCTGATGCCCAAAAGGCCGTAATCGCGAGCGAGTCGTCGTCTGCATCGCCACGAAGAACTTGGCTTCCGGGTTACAGCCCGGAAGAGAGTGTCAACCTGAGTGACATGGAGGTGGTGGACGAGGTCGTTGCGGAGGAGCCTGTGGTGCGGGAGGCGCTGCGTAGAGTGCGATTTACGCCGGTGGTCCCTTTCAATTTCTACAGCGTGGACTCTCATTTCCATTTGGACCGGCTGTGTGCCAGAATAGGGATAAGCCCAGTGAACTTCGCCAAGGCTGTACGTCGTGTGAGGCCGGAGGAGAATGTTGGACTGGACGGAGCAGTTGCCGTATGGTGCGATCCCTCCACATATCCTACGAAGCGCCAGGTGTCGCAGCTACGGAAGAGCAAGGTGGTGTCGGTGCTAGTGATTCACCCTGGCAAGGTGATTGAGGGAGATGTTGAAAAGTTGGCCACCATGCTCGATTCGTACGAGGTCGTGGGTTTAGGTGAGGTCGGGCTGGATGGCACCAAAGGTGATCCAGAACTTCAACGGAGGACGTTGGACGAGGCCATCAAAGGGGATACTTTCTCCTGCGCAGCGGATCCATCTGCATTGTTTTAACGGATCCCTCGAGGATGTCAGTTTGTGGTTAGGGTATTTCGCCAACACATACTTTGGTTATAGTCTGATGGTGGCCCGTAGAGATTTTTCGGAGGGCAGCAAGATGGCGTTGAGGCGGATCGATGGAGGAAGACTGTTGCTGGAGTCGGATGCTCCATACTTTCCGGCAGCCGGTGAGGAGCTGTCATCTCCCTCCTTTATTGGAGTGACGGCGCGGGAGGTGGCCAAGATCCGGGGTGGAGATGGAGGGACATTTTGCAGCAGACGGCAGAAAATGCTCCACAGCTTTACTGGGCCTAGGCGGAGAAGAGGGAGTTTCTACTACATGTATTTCATGTACAGACGGAGGAATTGTGAAACGATGGACATGGTACCACCGGTCCATATTTCGTTACATTGGGTGTCGGTACATTAAGGATGGATAAATTGTACACATGTACTTCAAGTGGAGGAAATGATCCTGGAGGAGGTTTATCAAATGTTGTATCTAAGTGTGTTCAATTACACAAGTACACATGTACTTCATGTGGAGGAAATGATCCTGGAGGAGGTTTATCAAATGTTGTATCTACGTTTGTTTAATTGAAAATGTGTTACCGCCTTACAAGAGAAAGTCGGGGGAAGTGTAGCATTCGCTATCCCAGCGGGAACCAGTCGGTCGTGACAGGAACCAGACGAGAGGCCATTTTGACTGAAAACCGGCTCGATTGCTGGCTCGGCGGAAATGCGGGGAGTTGCAGATTGGCTTCAACGAGGTAAAGACGCCATTTGTTTCTAAGAAGCTTATTTCAGATAAAATACAGGTTGTAAGTCCCCTAACCAGTGGTAAAAGGTGGCCCAATACCTTACCATTCGACCATAAAATCGTGCAATTGCTGAAGCACTACATACCGCGAATAGTATTGTTTTCTTAATACACACCCTAAATCTATTATCGAGTTAGACCTTGTTTTACACTGGTATACTTCCGTATTTACCCAAATAACGCTAACGGTAAAGTGATTTATCAAATAAATCTACCAGTTTTTATTACCGATATCAGGTTGCATCTGAGGTCATATCTTATAGTTTATTGTACTCGAGGAAAATACGTTTAAACTTGTTTAACGATCTGTCAATTGATAACCATGAAGTAAGATATCTAGATGGAAATTATAATTTTAATAAAGTCGTAAGCTATACTTTAAGTGTAAAACCAAAAACTCTGGCCATTCGCTACACTTTAATTAATGTTTTAAAACAAGAACGAAGCTATGAATGAAAATGGACTTTTCTTTGGATTAATATCTCTTTACAACTTTCGATTAACCAAAGATCTATCAATAAACGTTTGTTTATATAAATTTGGATTAACGAGCCGTTAAAATAAATGTTATGTTAGTTACATTGTTATAAATACGCAAGGCCCGTCCAAAAAATATTTGTTTATTATAGTTTAACCACAAGCTGCACTTTCAAGCGATGCACATAATTTTAGCCAATTCATAAGTGTAAACTTATTCCGTAGACTTCATACACAAACGAGTCGAATGTTTATGAATTTATTTTTAATGCATTGTATTACTGTTGTATACGCATTGGCAAGTTACAACAAGAAATACTTGTAATACTTTATTTTTACATCAGAGTTTCAACAAAATGACTGTGTTTACTATTCAGCTAATAACTGATTAGTATTATAAAGGTGGTCAAAAAGGTTACCGTGATGTATCTCTCCCCAAATCACCAGAGTCACTCATATTCCATTGTATCAAAACAAAAAGGTTAGACGAAAATAAGCACCAGTTCATTCCAATTTTAAAACATTGACTTTCGACATGTTCAGATTCAAACAAAATTTGAATATGCCAATAAGTATCGTATTTAATTGTATAACTAGTACAACGATAAACGCTATAAACATATACTTTGGTTATCAATTGTTTAGTAATATTCGTTGTTTTATTTTATTTTTTCGTTAAGTCGTATGCATAAACACGGACAATGGAAACGTTCATTTAGTCTTATTTCCTTTTGCATATTTGAATGTAAAAATGGTTAGCCTTCGGCGAAGGAAGTTGTGACACCGATAACATAATTAAAAAAAACTGTGTGTTTTATTACACTATGATGTTGTGCACTAAATATATAACATAAGGAACTACTAAAGTTATCTATTGGAAAAACATTCATATACTAGTATATGTTTATATAAAATGGGCCGCGATCTGGAAAAATCTTCATGATGAATGTGCGTTAACATCGACCCCGATTTGCTTGTGAAGTCTGTAAAACAACATTATC
>NW_026273380.1:15000-42500 GCF_020536995.1 Dreissena polymorpha | reverse complement strand
ATGTAGTTTACACAGTGTGTTAAATGCATAAAACGAAATTCTGTACGTATGAATAGTTTCACTTTGTAAAAAAATCTTTATCGAAACGTTGTTTGATGAACATACGCTTCGGTATTTAGGTAAATAGTCAAGTTTGAACTTTACCAAGAACAATGACCCTCTTTTTCATCATATAATATAGAACAATTTTATTTCAGTCGTATTAACGCTGCTCTTATCCTTAGTCTACCTGCCTATATACATAGGAAGTGGTTTACGACGATTTGTCTACGTACCTTCAAATGTTGACGTTCCGGACTCACGTGATGAATGCGAGATTATGACGTCATCACCATTCGGAATAGATTGGTATACAATGATTATTCTTGACCTCTGTGTCCTGTTCGTATTTCCGTTTATCATAATGCTGATTTGTAACATCTCCATCCTTTTAAAAGTCATCTGTGTAAATCGCATGCGCAGAAACACTCTTCAAGAACGCGGAGGACAACCGAACTCTTCACAAGTTGGAAAACGCCAGAACATTCTTAAAACTCTAACACGTCGTATTATTATCCTTAGCACTGCGTTTTTGATTTGTAATGCACCTCTGTGTATTTTCAACGCTTTAGACAGCTTTGAGAGCAATGTTTCAGTAGACGACGCTAATGTATATAGCGCCGTGTTTCATATATGTATGTTTCTCAACAATGGCGTCAATTTTCTGTTGTACTGTTTGATAGGGTCTGGATTTAGAAAAGATTTAATTGGAATTTTTAAATCTGAACGCAGGCCGTCATCAGTTACAACCAACAAAGGTGTTACGACGAACCACTCGCATTGATTTCACCCGCATGTATAAGTGTATCACGTGATAGTCGAACTAGTACAACATTTTATTGTTGTAGCACTGAACTTTTTGTGGTATTTGACCAATACACAATTATCTACAAAAATGGACATACAAACGTCTTATACCACTTATATTTATCAATGCCATCAACATCCAATGGGCAGTTGACATGCGTGTCCTGCGGGATTGACATAGGTGTCAATAATGTCTCAAATATTCCTTGTATATAGCTGCATACATAAAGGCGGTCATAAACGCTATGTTTGGGCAAAACTCGCAAATTTATTTTTTAAACTGCAAGATCACTTTTGTTGTCAATCACCCAAACAGTCCACTGATTCTCGTCAAATCTATAGGATAAACACCCTTGCTCATTAGGAATCTTTTTTACTATAACTTAAGTTTTTTTTACTAAGCCCTGTTCATGCACGAGTTTTGCATAAAATATGATACTGGTACAATCACTATTTTTCAGTCGGATACTTACATCAGTTGTATCCGGTTTCAAGTCCGACATTAACCCATTTATGCCTAGTGGGCTCTCCCATCCTTCAAAATTTTGGAACAATTTATTTCCAAAATGAGGGATGTCTAGTATATTTATTTCTATATTGAGACTATTTCTGACAGAGATTCCTTTAAGCAAACAGCGAAGACCCTGATGAGACGACGCATCGTGCGGCGCCTCATCTTGGTCTGCGCTGTTTACCAAGGCCTTTTTCTAGACGCTAGGCATAAATGGGTTAAAGTCCGACATGAGTTAACATTATGATCATAATTTGACTTCGATTTATTGTAATCGTAGTTTTGTTATGTAACCTTAATACACAACTCTGTTAAAACATATGTAGACAAATGAGAAAAAACGTTCTTGATTAAAAATCGTCTTTAATAATATAATTAATACAAGTATAATAATGCATGAAGTATGTGTGTGTTTTGTTTTTACATTAGACATCATAAAACACACACAACAAAACAATAATGCGTTCTTATTATGGATTTACGGTCTAGTTTTCTTTTGTGTTTATAGACTCTATTACTCAATATCATAGTCGTTCAACTTATAAGTACCTAAATATATATTAAATATGATATGGACCGTGCTGTGTTAATAGAGGGTTTAATACATGTGCCTACAGTGCCGTTCCAGACTAGCTTGTGAAGTCCGCACGAGCTTATCATGGACGACTTTTTGTATTTATGGTATATTTCGTTTCAGGAAAGTCTCTTTTTAGCAAAAATCAAGTTTTTGTGGAAAGTGTTGTCCCTGATCAGCCTTCACGCTGATCTGGGATGACAGTTTACGCAAATGCATTAAACCCATTAAACCCATTTTTCTCAGAGCGCGGCTCATATTGACATGCCTTTCTGCTATAAACGTATGAGACGTGGCCTAGGCTCTTATATAAACAAAATTTCGAAACACGTTTTATGTATTTTTGGAGAACAAGAAGCTATGTTTTACGCAATGAGATTGATTAAAAAGCACAGAGTTGCCTTATTGACAGCTTCACAAGACGATTGATCACTTCAATAGTAGCAATAAACGCCAAATAACGAACACACACACAGACAGAAGGTGAAGAGTGGTGAAGTGACACCAGAGTAATGTCGGTTTCAAATGATTAATGGGTTATCTCTTGTTATCAACTAGTAGAAGAAGTTGTAGTAGTAGTAGTACTACTACTACTACTACTAGTAGTAGTAGTAGTAGTAGTAGTAGTAGTAGTAGTAGTAGTAGTAGTAGTAGTAGTAGTAGTAGTAGTAGTAGTAGTAGTAGTAGTAGTAGAAGTAGTAGTAGTAGTAGTAGTAGTGCTACTACTACTACTACAACTTCTTCTACTAGTTGATAACAAGAGACAAGTAGTAGAAGTAATAGCAGCAGTAGTAGTAGTAGTAGTAGTAGTAGTAGTAGTAGTAGTAGTAGTAGTAGTAGTAGTAGTAGTAGTAGTAGTAGTAGTAGTAGTAGTAGTAGTAGTAGTAGTAGTAGTAGTAGTAGTAGTAGTAGTAGTGGTAATAGTAGTAGTAACGACGTAGTTGAAGTAGTAGTAGTAGTAGTAGTAGTAGTAGTAGTAGTAGTAGTAGTAGTATTAGTAGTAGTAGTAGCAGTAGTAGTAGTAGTAGTAGTAGTAGTAGTAGTAGTAGTAGTAGTAGTAGTAGAAGTAGTAGTAGTAGTAGTAGTAGTAGTTGTTGTAGTAGTCGTTGTAGTAGCACTAGTAGTAGTAGTAGTATTAGTAGTAGTAGTAGTAGAAGGAGAAGTAGTAGTAGTAGTAGTAGTAGTAGTAGTAGTAGTAGCAGCAGCAGCAACAGCAACAGCAGCAGCAGCAGTAGCAGTAGTAGTAGTAGTAGTAGTTGTAGTAGTAGTAGTAGTAGTAGTAGTAGTGTTAGTGTTACCAGCTAGAGTTTTGGGTTGACAATGTGCTTCATGTTGATGAGCATAAAAGAACTGGCAGATGTTAAGTATGAAATAATTGTTTTCTGCAGGTAAAATAAACAATCACATTATCATTCCATGCCAGTCGTATGAACGCTGGTATTGTGCTTAGTCTACCAATGACAACGTCCCGCACACGTTCTATTAATACGGTATTCTGAAGTCATCACTCATCAACAATATTTTGTTTACCATGGGTATTCTTGACATATTGATCCTCTTCGTCTTTCCTTTTAGCATAATTCTGATAAGTAAAGGGTTCATCCTATTAAAAGTGATCTTTCTAGCACGCATGCGCAGAAACACCCTTCAAGATTGCCGATGACAATCAACGGCATCGCAAGTTGGTCAAAGACAGAAAAGGTTGAAAACGGTATCCCGCCGTGTAATAATCCTTAGTACTACGTACTTAATTTGCAACACACCTCTGTGCAATTTCAACGTTATACTGATGAAGATAAAACAATATTTCCATGGAAATTGAAAATTTGTATAAAACCATGTTTCATATATTCATGTTTCTCAGCTATGACAATTTTATGTTGTACTGTTTAATAAGGTCTGGATTTAAAAAAGTCTTTATTGAACCTTTTAAACGTGGAAGCAGGTTTTGAACATCTAAAGAAAGTGAATGTTAACCTACAACGTTTCTACAATCCACGTGCATTGATTTTTACTCCTTTTATAATGTCATACCCTTGTAATGGAACTAGTACAATATCATATTGTTGCGGCACTGCAATATATTTACTGCATATGACAATCGTGTGAATTAACTACACAACATAACAATATCACGTATATGCACCAATAAAATCAACATCCAATTGGCTCTTAATAGATGCCACAAAATGTCTATACCTTAGCTTTGTTAAAGTCTCAAATGTAAATGACTGCAAACTCATAATTGCAAGATTACAACCAAAGGCAAACACCAAACGATGCATCTGACTCTCGCGACTTTTCTCGAGGAAAGAACCCTCCTGGGGTGCGTCTTAGCAAAGATCGTACGATAATGTTAACTTACGATTGAATTTTGTAATTTAAAAATATAAGTGATTATGATCTGTGTGTTTCAAACATAAAGAATATTTGACAGCTACTTTGGAAATGAATGGAAATATTCAACAAAAGTAATTATAAATGTGACGTTTACATATTTATGGCGCTTCGAAAATTGCATCGTAAGGTAAGAATGGCGTACGATGTTTGATAAAACGGGCCCCTGGTAATTATATATCCATTTATTATTTAATTAAATGTTTTATACTAAGTCTTTTTCATGCACTTGTTCTACGTGTTACATGATAATGATATAGTCAATCTTTGTTCAATTGTTTGACAATTCATTGATTAAGCCCTGTTTCACTACCGAAACAAATTAAGATTATAATTATAAATCTAGACTTGTCGCGATATGTATTTATGTAGTATCTTATTTATTCAATGAAATGCGTGCACTAAAAAGACAAGTGGTGCAATTTTTGGTCACGTAAGGAGGAGAACTTTCTGAATTAAATATTGTCAAGCCTAAAGAAATTAAAAAGAGTTCGAATTATTTATAGACTGCTGATATGTGTTACCTGTATTTGTAATGTATATATCAAAATCAAAGTGTAGTTACTTATTAGAATTATTTATTGAACAGTTTTCTATTGTTTTGATTTGCATCCTCAATACCTTTTAAAAGTGACTGCTATAAAGTTAAAAAAAAGGCATTTATTCGTTGAAAGCCACTAACTGCATACTCTTTTTAACGCATGAACGTGACTTAAATGTAAACGTTTGTGAATAACACACAATAATAAAAGATAAGAACACATGGTACATGGGCATCAAAAGCTTAGACTACATGGTACATGGGCATCAACGAAATCATACTTTATACATTACATATACTGTTTGTCCAGCCCAAAAGGCTTTCATTTAAACTGTACATGCACACTGTTAGATGTGCACTATATTGGGAAATTTTCCACTTTTATGTTCCGATGATTATGTTCATATGACACATGGACAAATGTCACATTTACATAAGCTGGGTTCCGCAACACATACGATATACCGATATATCGATATGTTTTATCGATATGTCGCCAAATGCTTTTCGGACTTGAAGCGACTTGGTTTCTAAATAAAATAATTGGGGCGAAAATCAATTTGATTGTTCATCAGATAAACTGTAGTTCAAACTTAAACAGCTAGTATGTATTTTAATATTCATTTCATTCAACATTGAATATTGCGACTTTAATCTGGCAACTTTAAATATAACTTAATGAGTTTCAAGATACCGTAATGATTAACGTACACACACACACAAACGTAAAGCAATAGTAAAGCGTGTACATAGATTTCGGATTGTTCTTCATACAAATTACTTCCTTACGAAATGTCTATTCGACTGTTAGCAACGCTCTGATATTCAGAATGCATCAACATGCAGATTAATGCGTGAATTACATGTTTCCGCCCATCAATAGTGTCAGACCATCTGGACCGACTGTTGTTTATTCCTGATACAATATGAATTGCCCGTTTAGCCCTTTCAACGATTGAATGTTCTTTGCCATCATCTTATCCTTTCCGTTAGTTTTAATTGCTGGTCAACGTTGCTTGAGCAAAGTAAGTCAACTTGTTCCCATTTTTTCTTGTGTTTTAAATTCACATTGAGACCTGGTCTTAACAGATACATTTTTGATGTGTTCGTAGTCCTTATTTAAGCATTTTGATCGAGTGAACACTTTGCTACCACTTTGAGCTGGATTTGGTTCATTCATCTTGTCATTGGGTGACTTACAGCTAATCAAATGGCATATTTAGACTTACTAATTACACGCATGTTCAAGCTTTGATGCAAATGTCTACTTATAAGTCTAACTGGTAGCGTATTATTGAATACTTCGTTCGAAAGTTGTTGAATTTGTTTTCACAATTGTTCGCAAAGAACGTATATATCAATAAAATTTCCAACAATAATAAATAAAAATGCGCTTTGTTCTAATCACTGGATAAGTTTGAGTATCAAACTAAACCCGTAGTTGCCAGCAAATGTTGGGATCAAGTTCAGAGAGACAAGTAATGAATTAAAAGATATTTGTACAACAAAAACGAAAAACAATTTCAAAGTCATTTTGTTTATTTTCCAGCAATGAAATTTTACTTTAATGCAATAACAATGTTTCAATATATTTGTAAAGCTTACTCAATCTCAGTGAAGAAGATTTCTTTTTATTAACAAAGTCTTAATATTTTTAACGTAAAAAAGATCAATAAAAGTTGTGTAAGGTGCCCAACACATGACACAGTGTACCTGTAACAACACAATTCATATTCTGCCGGACACAGAAACCATTGTGCCCTCAACAGGTGCTCAAAGAGAAGGTTACATCATGTAAATAATAGGAAATGACTTACACAATTCACTAATAACAATCAGGTAAAACAATATAATGACATCAAACTAGCGATTTAAATCATTAACAGAAAGATACATAGTGACAGAAATACTTATAAAGCAAATTGAATAATAGGTTTCCTACAACTCAGTTCACCTTAGCAACGGACATTTATAAAATCCAAATACCTGCAGTTTCTTCTGTGTTTACTTTTGATACCGATAACATTTGTAGAGGTATTTTCACTATTGATAGGAATATGTTCCCAATAATGTTCGAAAGAAAAACGTTTTGTGTTAACAAGCAAATATCTTACTTGCCATCAAGAATTTATCGCAATCAACTGTATAAAAGAAGATTAAAATGCACAGAATCCTAGCCTGTTTATGTAATGCTAGTGCCCGATCATAAAAAATGGTCAGCAATACTTATTATGTGGCAAGACTAGACCGGAAAATAATTTAGGGTGGACACAGTAAATCATGCAACAATAAATTGGTTTCAGCAGCTATCAATACAATTCATAGTAACCGTTATAACTTACATTACAATAAAATGATTATAAAACGATATAACAATCACAAGAAATGTCATATTACAGGACGTGCATTTTAAATAACAAAAACAACAGTGGTAACTACAAACAAATTCACATACATTTCACCGTCCTGCTTTGTAGTAAACGTCTTGTCAGAGATTTTTTAAACTTCACGACAATCGGTTTGTTGTTAACTAACTCAAAATGGACATCAAATACTGGTATTTTGCAATACTATAGGCGTATAGCATGTTGATAAAATATAACTTGATAATTCTCACATGGTGAATAATACATACACCTGTTTAAACTTGCATTCGAATTGCATATAACATATTGTTTCTGAATAATGTGTAGACATTCAAATATAAACGATATACAATCAAACATTTTTTTAAACAAATGAATCATGTACAAGCCATGCAAACTTTATTTAAATATACATTGCATTAGTTTGTATAAGCGTAGTAGAATCAATTACATATGCATTAACGACGAAGTTAAAACAACTCATTTTGAAGGAATAGAATTAGCATCATGATGTTTGATATAATGTGCACATGTATTGTACAAAATATTTTCCTTTTTTTCTATTTCCGTTTCTTTACAGTTAATGACATTACTGACGCATTTAGTTTTTTTTATCAAATTTTTATTTAACAAGCGTGTTGTTGAAAAACTCATGTTAAGAATAGATACGTGTTGTGTTATGAAATCGTAATCTTGATTGAAAAAGGACCATGCAATTTACAATATACATGTACAATACTTAAAAGCAAGTATGTCCTGACAGTTTTGTATGTATACTTGTTTCAATAGGTAGAGTGACATGTTTGAATCATGTTCCGTTCAATTTATTTAAAGTATCGTTCAACAAAACATTATAAGTGTGTATCACATATAACAAAATTTAATACATATTTTTATTTTAACCAATTAAACGTAGTTTGTTACAGACAATTAAACATATTTCATTATTTTGAACATTCGATATATTTCTTGTTGCTAGACATAGAAAGTGACATCTTAAGCATTAACATATTGTTGATCATTTTCAAAGACATCTTCATATTCGCCTTCTTGTCCTTTTTGGTCGTGTTTGCGGATTAGATCTTCATAAACAGGATTTGGGTGTGTTTGTGCGCGTTTATTTTCCCCAAAATCACCCCCAAGCCGCCTGAAATCAAACCTAGGTGGGTAAAAAATTCTACCAAATTTCATTAAATCAGAGAGATTTAAATTGATCCAATTATACAATACTGAAATATTTTTTATGCAAACTTGTTACTGTATAATTAATGAGTTATACTTCATGACCAGAACATAATTGAAACGTCTCACGGCACACACGATTGCTCCAATCATAACTATCATCCCAACGATTCCTCCGAAAGTGCCGACAAGAACTGAAATGAGTATTTGGTATGGACATAAAAACTACACTTGGATATTTAGAATTGTTTCTGCAGACTTCATATTTAAATTTCAACCCAGGTTTTATATGATGCTGGCAAAATAAAGATTTTAAATAATTACGACAAAATTAATTTAAAAAGTGATATTGCAAACGAATATAACATCATATTTCATTGAAGAATAGTTTATGAGATTTTATATTTAAAGCGAATATAAACGATTAAAATGTCAACATATTATTTTCGCAATTTTAAAACACAACTGTACGTAAACAAGAAATATATTAAATACATTATTAAAAATACCATAAATAAGAAATTTGCTTAATTGAAAGACATTAGTAATGGCAAATTAAAGCAGATACTGGTGCGTTAACATGCTTTTGTTTTAGAATTTAAATATGTCTATGTTTCGCATCTATAAATATGCATAGAAAAGCAGGGCTTTGCCAAAATTGGCAATGTTTGTATTCACAAATGTTTGTTAGTTTGCTATACAATCGAAACACTCTTATACCGCTCATTAAAGGTGCCACTTTTTAGTCAGCTTTTTCCAAGTAGTTCATCAAACTTGTATTTCATTTGATATTTTTTTTTTAAATATGGTAACATATTCCTTTTAAACACAGTTTGAATGATGGTTTTGAAACTGTACAAAATATAAAGCTATCATGGATTGAAACAAAAAAACAGGAACAAAATATTAAGTATGGAACACAATGAACCAGTTTTATAATTTGGATGTTTTAATATATTTCTTTTTCGTAAACAACGTCGGAAAAAATATGACAAGTTTGGCACAACTTATATTTAGAAAACATAAATTGTAAATTAATATCAAACCAATATATAATTTATAATGTTAACAGTTCGTATTCATTAATGAATATACAATCGTAGTGAACTAGCCCTGTACTATGCCAAAAAGTCATTGTTGTTTGTGTTCACACCCAATAGTCTTTATTATAATACAACAAAATGATTGTGTACAACAGGTATAAGTATTTTGTGATGACACTGACCAATTGTTCACAGCGAAAGAAGATATGGTAAAATCATAGTTTATGATAGTATTTGTTTTTATAATGGTTGAAGTCTTTGACTTTCTGGCGTGCAACAATAAACATCTGCACTCATACTTAATATAAATGTATGATTAACATACGCAGAAACATTACATGCTATGTAGCATAACAAAATGAACAAAATTAAAGCCTTAATTCGATTATCACTAGTGGCAAGAACACACATATTGCAGCTATTTTGTTAAAGTCAACTGTATGTTAACACTGTTATGTGCGTTTGATTTATGCAGAACATGTGAACACTTTGCAAATTCGCAAGTTCTGTCTTTCAAAGAAGCATTTTAAAAATATAGAATTAGCGTGGTCTTCTTCTTATCCTTATATTTCACATTAATAATAACGTGTTTATGTTACAAATAATCATTTTCTTGAAGTAACCCAAACTCAAACCTTACACTTTTATAAAGTCATTATTCCTTATTAAGTCGTTAAAACGAATTTAAAGATAAGAACATACAACTTTATAAACCTACTACTTTAACTCATAAATTAACAAATTAAAAAAATCTAGGCAATAATTGAATTTGGAGAATAATCACAATAAAACATTACTTAAAGTTAAGTCCGTCGAATTTCGATCGCTATCAGTCGCTGTATTGTTTTCCTCCGTAACATTTGCTTTCACATCTGGCTCTGGAACCGGGAATGTCGATCGGTGAGGTTGCATGTGAGAATATCGTCATATAAGTACAAACATTCAATCAGATTACCATATATGTTATCAGACAAAGATTCGCATTTTTGTTGCACGTGTTTAATATTACATGAACGAGGTCTTTCTGCGAGCAAGCTAGACAATGGCATGGACAATATGCATGAAACGTAACATTTCAGTCAACTCTGTGTGTTACATGCTTATTAAAAGTAAAAAACTCTTTGAATCGTGTGATTTATTAGCATATGTTGAACACACCAACAGTAACTTTCTGGACTGCCATTTTATGGTGACCGAGTCCATTCCCTACCATAACACCGCATTCAATGGCTCACGAAGCTTAGTAAATATATATAATAAAAACAATGAAACGTGTATCCAAAAATATGTTAAGTAAAATAAGTACTACCAATATGTTTGGAATAACCTCGAAAAAAGACAAACACGCATTTAAATAATACCGGTCGAACATTAGGGTTCTTAAGTTAATATATTTTATTTCTTACTTTTTACAATTAACTTTAAGCAACCTGACATTAAAGTGACCTTTTCACAGATTTTGGCATGTATTAAAGCAGTAATGCTTTATATTGATAAATGTAACCATTGGATCCGAAAAGTTCCGGGTAAAAAAGAAGAATACAATTAAAGAAAGAAAAAAAGTAACCCTCAACTGGGCTCGAACCAATGACCCCTGGAGTAAAAGTCTAACGCTTAGACCACTCGGCCATCCGTGCTCATACAATGAGTGATGTATTTTATACTTTATATAAGCCATCCTCGTAGTACCACAAAATATAACGACAATACCAGAACTCTCAAACTTATTCATTCGTTTCGCGTTGCAGCGCTTTATAATGGTCTGGTTTTTAAAACGTCAAAAGATGCATACATGTATAATAGATATCTTAGAGCATGGTAAATATTAAGTATCAATGTTTCCTCACAAATATCCAAACTGCAACAAAAATTTGCACATCAGAAACATTTTATTTTAATATTGTCAATTTACCAAAACGCGTAAAGGTCCCTTTCAATAAAAGTAAATACCAATTGATACAAGACTGCCAAACTGTCACAAGATACGCCCGTTCGAAGGTTTTGGACACCATGCTCAATGCTTGAAATGCACATAGTGACCTCAAGACCTAGTTATTGACCCGGCATGACCCATATTTGAACTTGACCTAGATATCATTTAGATGTAACATCTGACTAAATTTGGTGAAGATCAGATGAAAACTACTTCAATTAGAGAGCGGACACCATGCTAAATGCTTGAAATGCACCATGTGACCTCGTGACCTCGTTTTTGACCCGGCATTACCCATATTCAAACTTGACCTAAATATCATCTAGACACAACTTCTGACCAAATTAGGTGAAGATCAGATGAAAACTACTTCAATTAGAGAGCGCACACCATGGTAAATGCTTGAAATGCACTAAGTAACCTCGTGACCCAGTTTTTGACCCGGCATGACCCATATTTGAACTTGATATACATATCATCAACTTCTGACCAAATTTGGTGAAGAGCGGACACTGCTTTGGACGCCACCCGCACGCCCGCCAAACGCCCGCCCACCGCCCGCCGCCCTACCGCCGCCCCGCCCTACCGCCGCCCGCCCTACCGCCGCCCGCCCTACCGCCGCCCGCCCTACCGCCGCCCGCCCTACCGCCGCCCGCCGCCGCCCGCCGCCGCCCGCCGCCCGCCGCCCGCCCGCCCGCCCGCCGCCCGCCCGCCGCCCGCCCGCCGCCCGCCCGCCGCCCGCCCGCCGCCCGCCCCGCCGCCCGCCCCGCCCGCCCGCCGCCCGCCCGCCGCCCGCCCGCCACCCGCCCGCTGCCCGCCCGCCCGCCAAGGGTGAAACTATAATACGTCCCGTTTTTAGTAAAAACGGGCGTATACAAATGAATAGTTTTAATAATTGTTCAACATTGACAATGAAATGCAACAGTTGTTGTTTGTTTTAATTCATTTTTTGTATTTTTATAAACCATTTTATTTCTCTCGAAATCGAACTCATTTTCCAAATTCAAAAAGAAATGATATCACGCTCATGATGAGCTTCATTTGTGATTTTACCTTAAACAAAAACGATGGTTCTTCTGCTAGACAAATTCACTGATGTTGATCACTATCTAAGTTAATCTAGATTGGTCAAACTAACTAAAATATGACAGGGTCAATAAATATGCAGCTAAATTACAATATTTAAACTTCAAGCTAGATTTTTACCTTCAAACGTTCGACTTAAACTTTGCCTTTTTTACTTGAAGAAAGAATATTTGTGTCACATTAAACACTGCATTTATTTGTATTAATGTTACCACACATAGATCAAATTCTAACATGGCGCTGATATGTATTTGGGGTGTAAAGGAAAAGCTTAACTTTGCGTTATCATTTTATTTGTGATTTGCGAATGTTTCATACCAATGCAGGTAACTGCGACGTCCTCGCTGTGGTCACAGTAATGCATCGTCGTGTACTCACATTCAGTGATATGAGATGCGTTTGCACCACAAGCCAACCTATCAACAAAGATTGGTCCTGTACCGGGATGGACTGATGTGTTGAATCCAGTTGCGTAGCTAGATGTGAAATACAGTAATTTGAATATATAATGATATGGTCAAAACTACGCACTCACAATTCAGCAATCGCAAACACTTTTGAAATAAGGAGAAAACTTGTGCCGTTGGAAACTACCTTAAATCATCAACGCAGAACGTTACAATCCAATATCGACGGCTAATTTGGTATATTTTGAAACACACATTTTCATTTACTGGATTGAATGCTTAAAACGACTGAATACAATCGCATTAAAAAAAATCAATAAAAAAACACATAAAACATCATTGACAAATAATTCGGTAGGAAAAAAAGTTTCCAAAAGGTACGAACGTAAACTTGTATTTTTTTATGTTCATAATTTTTGTCTCACGACCGCATAATAATTTTAAAAAGCAAATAAATAGATCTAATAGAAAAAAAATGAAAATATACCGAACATAAAACACAACCTGTTGAATCATCCAAACTTTAACATTTAACCTTTTGTGTTAGAACATAATATGATTTAATACACACCGTGAAATTATCATTTCATATAATACTATATAGTAGATACATTAATTATATCAAGTTAGGTGATTTGACAGCGAGGTTTACATCATTTTATACAAATACAAATACATGTCAATTATATAGCGAAAACAGTATTATAAAAAGATTCTATTGCGCTTCACAAACACTGCACATTGGTTATCCGTGAAAAGATTGAACAAATGAGTTTTAAGTCTTGATCTAAAACAGCCCTCATTGTCAATGATTTTTAAGTGGCTTGGTAGATTGTTCCACCACTTCGGGCCAACAACAGCTAAATTTTTATCCGCCATCTTAGTTCGCCTCCTGGGAATAACAAGATTACAGTCACTTTGTGATCGAAGTCTATACCGACTGTTTGCTGGAACAAACATTTCTTGCAGGTAACCTGGAGCATAACCATGGACAACATGAAAGACCATAACCAGGACTTTGTACATGATTCTAACTTTTACTGGTAGCAAGTGAAGTTCTTTCAACAGTTCAGTACTTGGTTGATCAAATGACGCATTCAGGAGCACTCTTGCGGCATGATTTTGAGTCCGCTGAAGCTTTTGAATTTGGTAAGCTGGTAGATCGCTGAATAAACCATTGCAAAAATCAATATGGGAGTGTACAAGACCATGGACTAACACCTCCGCTGACTTCTGTGTCAAATACCTGCTTATAGCTTTTAAATTACGCAATTGCATTTGGGCAATTTGGCACTTCTTCGTGATGTGAAGGTCAAGGTTAAGAGTGTTGGTCATTGTAACACCAAGATCTCTCACACGGTCTACTAACTTAACCATGCATCCTCCAACACTCACACTTGATATGGACATTATAGATAATTGTTGCCTTGGTCCGTATAAAATGATTTCTGTTTTTGATTGGTTCATTTTCAGCTTGAAAGTTGTCATCCAGTTTATAATATGATTGAGACACTTATCAAGTTGTTGTAGAACGTATGCTTCATTTTAATGATTCCCTGCCTGAATCTTGAAGGCAATCTTGTGGTCATCTGCATAGCCATACAGATCAGCTGGATACTTCTGAACCACCTTGTTGAGGGCCGATATATACTGAGTGAAAATCACTGGTCCAGCACAAGAGCCTTGGGGGACGCCGAATCTCAAAGGCTCCGTGTCAGATGAAGATTGTTCTATCAAAACTTTCATTGTTCTGTTAGTCAGGTATGACTCAACCCATTTTAATGGGATACTTTGGATTCCAAATTCATTTTGGAGAATTTGAATAAGAATAGGAATATCAATAGTGTCAAACGCAGCACCTAGGTCTATCATTATTACAATGGTTATTAGGTTTTTGTCTATGGTTTCCAAAAGGTCATTGTACATTTTTACCATGGCTCTCTCTACTCCATGATGTTTTCAATAGGCACTTTGATATGTTGGCAGGAGGTTATTTGACTCAATGTGGTTTTTTATCTGATGTATTGCAGCCTTCTCAAGAATTTTTGAGAGAAATGATAGATTTGACACGGGACGATAATTTTGCAGTTCAAGTGGAAGCCCTTTCTTCTTTAAAAGAGGTTTAATGACAGCTGCCTTCCACTCGTCAGGAACACACACTAGAAAGCAGTGAGCGGGTGACGATTTCAGTCACAACAGGTGCTAGTTGTGTGAAATGACCTTTGAGTTTATTTGTTGGAAAGACATCCAATTCACATGTTGTTTTTGATGAAAAGACCAGTTTCGCAATATCATTTTCTGAAAGAGGCTTGAATTCAGTAAACATGTTCATAACAGAATCCTTGAAAGTACCTATAGATATATTGGCAGATGATGGGTCAGAAGATATTGCATCCAGATCATCCCATAACTTGAATATCTTGTCTGTAAAGTAACGCAAGAAATCATTTGCAAGCGACACTGCACTGATGTGACACGGGAGTGGATTGACTTTTGACCTTTCCAGCTGCATCACCTATTCTATCCTTGTAATAACCATTCTTCTCCCTTGAGACTTCAGCAATATAAATGTTTCGTACATGGTTATAGACTTTTTTGTTAAGTCAGATTTGTTTTGCAAATATATCTTCTCTATTGATCGACGGTACATTTTCAACTGCTTCAGATAGCAAGAGTACCACGGAACTGTTGGTCTGCAGACTATGGGTCGGTCTTTTAGAGGAGCGTGCTCTTGGACAATATCTGACATAGTATTTGTGAATTTTAAAACAAGATTTTGGGATATGTTGACGAATACGCAGCTGCCATACCATATTTGACCAGCCGATAGGTAATTTAAATGTAAGTAGTGAAGCTGCGTACAAGCCAAATGTATTGTTTTGTACACAACGCTGTTCAAGAAATAGTATATACCCTTCATATTATTGAAAAAAAATGCAACATTTACGTAAAATACACATCACTATGTCAAATTTGCAAACGAGCGCGTGCGCTCATGTCATTTAATGACGTTGTGAGAAATTAAATGTAAACATCGTTTATCTCGATTGTATTTTAGAGAACATTATATGCTAAACAGTTGAGGGAATGCTTCCTTTAATGGGTGATGATGTTGGAGAAGTAAACATTTCATATTCATTGTATTCTCAAATGTTTGCTGACCTTAACAAATTTTAAACTTTACTTGGGTAAATTTCCTTTTTTGCAATTTTTTTACAGTGTTACAATCCAAAATAGCATTGTTTTTATTACACTGAACTATATCTGCAAATGACAAAGTCATTCAATACATAAGTATTGAGTGTTACAATGTACAACGAGTTTATACGAGATAATTGTGAACAAGTTAAAATTCAACTGTGTTGTTAGTATGTTCTTGATGTCGCTTATAAACGCGATATCTTATCGACTTCATACTAATAATACTCAACTGAAATCTTGCAAATACGAAGGGAAACAATGTAAAAAGCGATTCATTGCATATTTGGCGTAATGACACTTACCCATATCCAAGCATACGGCATATAACAGAGGCTTCTTCCAGATCAAAACTGTCGTCACATATTTTTCCCCATTCGTCAAATACTTTAATTTCAACTCTGCCTTCTTGGTCGTGCGTTCCATTTGCAAGTCGTATAGCTTCCACGGTGAGAGACTTTTTTGAAGAAAAAGCGCTGATCATTCGAATTACTTAAAGAGTCTTAACTTTTCAATACGTTGTCTATTTGGTGTTCTGTACAGAGAAGTTTATGTGAGTTCATTTGCGCTTTGATAGAAATTGTTGAGTTGTTACGCGATTTCAATTGAGAAATAAATCTACACGCCACAATAAATAAATATCTTCATGTTTTCTGTAAACTATATCAGAGGGGATAATCACGTGATAGTCAAGATGGCGACGTCCATACCGAGACGGTTATTTCTCGCCGTTTTATACCTTTATTAGTTCTGTTTATTTTTTTAAATGACGCTCACTTTCTAGCCGTATCAATAAAAAGGCGATTAGCGTTTATTTCGTATTTAAATTCGCTTTATATCTCGACTTTACTCCCCGCAAATTTTCTTAGTGGAGCCCTTATTAGGTCATCACGCTAAGAAATTTCGCACCGAGAAAGTCTAGATATAGAGCGAATATTACTATGAAATAAAAGCCAGTAACTTTCTTCCTAATATGGCTGGAAAGTGAGCGGAATAAAACATAATAATACAAGTAATACAAGGTACAAAACGACGAAAAATACCTGCCTCGGCATGGACGTCGCCATCTTGTTTGTAACGTGATTACCCCCTTTGTATATTGTAATGCAATTACACTGATACGTGTCTTCAAAATAATTATACTGCATGACATGCGGATATGCCCCTTTAAATAATTTTCTTCAGCTTTTGCTCTGTTTTAAAGCAAATTAATAGCAAGAAAAATAACGCTCACGTTTGGATCTTATAACGACATATTTACAAACTGAGAGGTTAATTTGTTCAATACAATATATACACAACTATAGCACAATATATTCAAAATGTGTGAAAACAACAAATGTCCTTGGTTCTCCTGAATATACCACTACAATCCATGAATAATCGTTTCCGAGTGTGTTTCATATAAAAGAATCGAGTAATATTGATACGAATATTTACAAACACTTGTATAAACGTTAAGACCGGCTAAAATGTCGAACTTAAATGATGGATTTATAGTGACAGCGCAAAACCACTTAGTGGGTGTTAACTACTTTTCGCATTGAGCTCGGACTTTTTTACGTTTATTTTATAGTTAGCACGATAGCTCTACTGTGTTTATAAATATGTGTTTAAAAATCCGAATTTACATCTTTTTGCAGCATAAAATTAACCGATTGTATTGGGATATTGAAAGGTCACGAGTTACATGGTTATACAAAACATAATGAACAGATAACATTTAACGAAACACAGTTTATTTGTGAGCATTGCATCGATCCATCGCAAAATATGAGTGTTGGTGTACTTTTATATCGCTGCTTATATATGACGAAAAAAATAGTTTCATGTCTGCCTTTGTATTTTCTCGTTTATCTTACGGATAAAGTCATATGAATGGCGACAACTTATATAAGGGTCTTTAATTTATCGTATAATATAATAATAATGAATTGTTAAGTAAATGTTTCTTATACCGATTCCTACGGTGACAAAGATGGAACAGGTGCTTGTTTATATTAATTTCGTTACCACGACTTCTTAACTGGTTCTCCCAATTTAATAAAACGAGTGAAGTAAGTCGTTATACTTCGTCAAGACGACATGGTAAAAATTTCAAACGACTAAGTCAGTCGTGGGATCGACCACGTTAGTCTTCGGCAAGAATAAGTAGGTCGTATAAACGACTCGGTTAGTCGTGTTGACGTCTAGTTAAGTTCCGTCGTAAGAGCATAATAGAAAGTAGAGAGAACGATTAATTAAGTCGTGGAAACGGTAGAATAAACTCGTTTGAATACTTGTTAAGTCACACAGCTAACCCGTAACGCTATAATCAACCAATCAGAATACACGCAGTTAAAATTAAATATTAATAAACGGACATCGGCCCATTCAACGTCGTCTACAATAATATCCGACTAATTTATGTTAGCCATTTTGAAACAATTGTTAATCTATTTGTATATGCTATTGGCTTTTCATATCACTAGCTCTGTCAAATTATTAAGCGCCACATACTAAGTCGTTCCCACGACATAAGAACTCGATCCCGCGAATTACAAAGTAGTCTTCACGAGTTAGTTATTTTGTTTCCCAGGACATATTGAAGGGTAAAACAAGGTACTTTGTTATTATAACGTGTAGCCAAGTCTTGGTAGCAATTTAATCAGCACCGACATGCTTTATTTGTGCAACCGTAGATTTAAGATGTCTATATTTCAAAGTTTCGGATTGGTGAGTTAAATACATTCTCCCTGGTATAGAATTATCTCTTTATGCTAGCTACTTCATGATGATTCCAGTACACATAAAAGGCGCGCGTTAATTCTAAACATTTAATCACAGAAAAAGAAATACGTTATGATAGTAATTACCTAATTTCAGACAGGATCCCGTAATGTTCCATTCACGATCCCTGCATGTCACAGGTAGATAAACAACGTAACTGGGGTTATACTTGCAGTCAACGAATAGACCTGTATCCGTGTAGATCAAGTGAGTTCTGTTACGTTCACATTCTGTAAAATAGGTCTTAAGATTTGCGATCTTATATGAATATGTATGATATTACATTATTAAATGCAAACATCCACGTGCAAAGTTATGCATCTGTTACAACAATAATAATAATAACGTTGCAATGTAATTTCTAAAATATCTTCTTCATCGATGGAGCAAACCTACCGCTACAAAGCACTGACACATCTCGGCTGTGACTGCACTGGCCATTTTTCGAGTACTTGCACTGTTCAATTTTGGTGTATCCATAAAGACAAGTCAGTCTGTCAACGTGAACTGGGCCAGATCCTTCGCCGAACTTAGCCCCGGGGATGATAACGGCCGCGTGCAAGCTATTTAACACACAACTCATCGATATGAATAACAAATAGATTTGTGTTCAAACAAAACAAAGGGGGTCTGCTACTCAGTGGAAGAATCCACATGTTGTAAACTGTTTTTTTTATTTATCGTAAACAATTATTGCTAAGTATGCAGATGGACAAAAAAGCGTTAAAAAGGTGTATTTACCTAGAATTATACGATTTACAAATGATATCTGCAGTAGGAAAGTCGAACAGATTATCACAAACAGTTCCGTATAACCCTTCAATAGCTATTTCTACACGACCCATGTTAGGAACAGGTCCGTCAACAAGGCGAACATCGGTTATATTAAGGGGTGGAACTGAAACATGCAATTATACACAATAAATATATATATATATATATGACTTTAAAAAATACAACCACGTTTGCATTTTTCTTTTACACGTCTTCCGATAACATTGATATACTCATCCTCGAACATCTGTTATATTAAGTGGTGGATCGAGAACATACAATAACAAAATATATGCATGACTTAATTACAAACAAAAATAGTTAATAGCAAGCAACATACAAAGCTTGCAGGTTGTGTTCAAATTATTCCAGATTCCGTCCTTGCACACAAATGTGGCATTACTTCCGTCAACGTACCATCCTAAATCACAGGCCAACGTTGCCATGCCACTACGAATATCGTTGAATAAAAATGATCCGACTCGTACAATCAGCACTGGGCATTCTGAAATCGCAATGCATACAATGCTGTTTAATACATGCCAAACCATAACACCATAAAAAGTGGAATACACTAACAATTTGGTTCGTTTCTTTTTCAATTTAACTTCAACATTTATCGCCATGTCAAAACAATGATTTTCAGCGAATGAATAACAACGATTAACGTTTTTATTGATATGTATATGTTGGTCGCATCGCTTTCCAGTGTGACAGAGCCTTTAGAGGCTCACAAAAAAATAAAGATATTGTCGCCGGATGGCGACAAGTGCGCAGCAAGTCTGGGACTAGAACCCGGGAAAACTCGCTTACCGGGCGAGTGCTCTTTCGACTGAGCTAACCGCGTCGCCACACATCGTTCCACCAATAACGCAAAAGTTCGATACCGTGACATTCTCCCCTGCAAAGTTGGAATTTGTCTTCGAATTCGAGACAGAGAACAGTGTAAAACTTACCTCAACGAACCCACGGCAAGTTCTATGAAGAACTGTAACAGCCACGGTCCCCTTTGGACGCCATTGTCGCCAGGTTGTTAAAATTGTGCAGCCAGTCCGGAACTCAAACTCGGGACACATCACTTACAGGGGGGCGAATGCACTCTCGACTGAGCTACCCGGGACGCCACACATCTTTCCACCAATCCCACTTAAGTTTTGTACCGCGACAATATAATGAATCCAATTGTGTATGTTTCTATATGAAGGTGACGGGTTAATACAATGAGCATATGTTATTAAAGAAATGTGTAAAACCCAGATGTTGACGCCTAATTGATATATTAATGCACGCTACTATTGAGCTAAGTGTCTTTCTTCAAACGCACAGGATTATTATTTACTTGCAGATTGACGTCTATTTCATATCAAACAAAATAGACATGATAGGTTGCATTTCTTTTATAAGGCAAATCGGCTTATAATATTTTACCTCAAAGACGCTCGCACGGTCAGCATGCCTTTCCGTGGGCACTTCCATCAAAGTTTTTAAATGATTGCGGATAAATTATGTCCATAGCAGTTTAAATGCCTCGAATAAAGTACCTCGAGTAAACACATAAAATTGCGGTTGGCGTTTTGGGTGAGCATCTTTCAACCGTTAAGAATATGAAGTAAACAAGCTATAGTTACTAGATGAAAATGTGTATACACAGCGTAGTTGTAAACCATCAAACTAAACTAGCCAAGAGACGATTTAAACCTTTCTGATTGAATTTTACAATATATTCGTAATATTCGTCTAATGCGATAGTCACGGTGTAGATGCATATCGGTGGCCTTTCTGTCAAAATTATGTCTCTGTTCATTCTTGGCTGCCTCTCTGTCATAAACAAGAAAATGGATGATCGACATTCACAAAACAGGTAAGAAAATCTAAAATTAAAACCCGTAAACACATGTGTGCATAAAAAGAGGTGGTCCATGAGTTGAAGCATATATCCAGCTACAGGTTCACAGTATTCCGCAGGTCCAAACACTTATCACAAACTCTATCGAAGATGGAATGATGACGAGGTTGGTGGAACAATCGTGCATGCATGCCACTTTGATGACTTTTTAACATAGCTTTTCCCTCATATGTTAAATATCTAGTGTCATTGATATCATCTTTATGATCAAATCCATATGTTCAATGTACGCTTTATAGTAATTTTTATCAATTTTACTTAAAAAATGCCTACTTTCGCTTTCGTTGTGGCACGGAAAGCCTGTCGATCGGCTCACTTTTCTGGCAACGGGAAGCCTCTTATTTTTCCAATTATTTTTAAGTTTTAAAGCGCAAAAAGACGGATTTCTACCTTGTGACCACAAGATATATTCAAATTATATTCAAATTGGAATAGATAAAATATGTTTCTTATTTAAACTTAAATTTACGTTCATTTCAAGGTGTGTGGCTGTAAAGGCCAACATATGAATAACTTGAAAATAATGTACGATTCCTTTCGTTCTTTGTTTAAAGATGTGCACAACATCTAGCTCGATTATTTCGTCCAAAGGGATACATGGCAAATCCAGTATCTGTCTCATCATCGCGCATGTTTTACCAATTGTGTTTTCTTCTGAAGTTATACTGTCGTGGCTTGACAGACCTTCATTATTTGAGAGGAATATTTTCTTGTGGCAAACTACGTTTATTGCTACATTTCTTAATGCATCGACCGCATGTGTACACCTGACAACTGTGAAGCAAATGCGGATTGAGGAGGATGGTAATTTATTAATTCGTTTCGATACTGTCATTTAAAGAATATAAATTCTTAAAAAAGAAGAAGATAATAACACGATGTGATAGCGCAATGAGCCTACGTGGATCTTAACTCGGCTACTATTGCAAGTTGTATAAAGCCCTACAAGTTTATATTTTTAAAGTATTGAGTTTCCTTATATTTCATTCACTTGAACTCATCCGTCGGTATGTTTAACCTTCAATGATCTATTTCTTGCGGTTATAAGTTATGTATGATTATAGTTAATGCGCGCTCTCTGTCATTTGAAACTAGATAATGCTGGATAAGTAGAAAACACAGAAGCTCGCAGAATTACATTACTAAGATAATGGTCGCATTTGTTTTTCAAATTATTTAATCAGTTCATATCATTTGCAGATATGTGTTTGCTTCTAATTTATTGAGTGTATATCTTCAAAAGATAATAGCACGTTCCGGTCCGATGACCAATACTCATATTGAAATCATAACGTGCCTGCTATTTTAAGTGGTCTTTACCCATACATTCCATATTTGTCATACACTCACACAACTGTACTATGCTGAGATTTATGAGCATTTGAATTCAGTACTTGCAATATGATACGCTATGAATTAAAATAATATAGTCTAGATGTTTATTTGCCATAAGACAACACCAATTCAGTAACACAAAGTCGTTTTTGCACTCATGAATAATAATTCAAGTTTAATAGTAAAACTTGTTTTTTTTAAACAAAATTAATGTAATTTATGTTTATGAATAGCGATAAAATATGAATTTAACAATTCGCGTATATATATATATATATTTTTTTTTAATTAGTCATACCGATGCATGTTACTGCCACATCCTCTTCGTGGCCACAGCCTCTTATCGTGCTGTACCGACATTCATTAATATAAGATGCGTTAGCACCGCAATCCAAATCATCGACAAAGATCGGCCCTGTCCCTGCAATGCGTGGTGTGTAATATCTAGTTGCGGAGCTTAAAGTAGACGTAATTATGTTAGTGGCATGGTAAAATGGTCACCAGTTGTAAAAAAGAACAAGAGAAGTTCAAGATCTGAGATTGGCTAAACATTACATATCAAGACAAACAAGGATTTAATATCAAACTAAAAAAACAAACTGGGCTTTTTGCATTTGTATATTACAACACATGTAACATTTATTATGAACCTTCACGTTATGTATTTCTATATACAAAAACACATAAATTCATGAACAGTTTTATGTACGAACAATCCAATAGCTTAAAGAATCGCAAACGCTTAATTATTTAAAGAAACAATAATGCATACAACACGTCGAAAATAAATACCGTAAAAAACAACATTATAAACATTAATTGTTCCTTTTGCTTTCAGATGTAACAAAAATATTTTAAGTGTGTTCATATAATCCTTTAATAATTCTTAAAAAATAGATAGTAAAAACCTTCATTATCATATTTTTATATTTTAAATTACCGTGATATGAATAACATATTTCATTTTATTTATATACTTGAAGCAATATTTTTAACGTTGACACATTTTGATTGGAAATTTATTTAAAGGCTCGTATAAGGTGACAAATCCAATTATAATGCATATTAACTGGTCTAAATGTTACCTATTTCAGTTACTCTTGCATAAAAAATGCTAATTACACAGCTTAGATGCAACGTTGCCAAGAATTATGGAAGATATACCCGTTTCATAACATGAAGAAATGTTTACAACTTTGCAATTTCCGTACATTTTCGCTATCTTCGATGTTCCTCGGCTTCTTTCGTAAAGTACGCATATATTGATGACTTAGTACAAGCAACACACTATCCTCGTAACCAAAGAAAGAGAACATGAGTTCGGTAAGATATTTTTGTTTTTAATGTCTAGCCTCTTCACCCTTGACCTGCTCACGTGATACACAATGTCTTGTGCCGACCAATCAAAATTTGTTATTGGAAAACCGGCTCGGAATCGCTCGGCATGGGTAAACAACGATGGAAATAAACTGATTGTTTGTAAACACAATTGACTTGGAGGACACTGTATTTTGAGCTCAAAACAAGTTGTATTGCTCATTTTTTATGGTCAAGTTCACTAGCAAATATATATTATTTTTGATAAACTGTATAACTAATAAATGCAACAAATATTTAAAAATCGGTAATAATTACGGATCGTCACCTTTTACGGGCCTTTAAATAAAGATAATGTATATTTTCTTTGCTACACAAATAATACTTCAAATAGAAAACAAATTCTTATTTTGAAATTTCATTGTTCAGCGCTGTGATGACATTTCTTTTTGGTGTAATTAAGCTGAATCATATTTGCAAATGACAAAGTCATTCAATACATTATTATGATTTAATCAAATCCGTTGATTGTTGACATTATAATCGCAAACATTATAAAACGTATTTTTCCAGCATATTGCAATTAGTTTTCTTTAATTTAACATATTTCTACTTTATATGCAATCGACTATTGAAACATTAGTGTTGGTATATTTATCGTTTTTGTTTTACGCTCCATATGTTAACGACTAGTTATGAGAACGAATTCTGAAATTATTTTCGATTATTCGTTTTTCAGTATTCAAATACATTCGTATTTTCGATTGTTCAGTGATCCAGACTTACAAACGAGCGGAACAAAGTAATATTCCTTTAAGCAACACATACCAATATATATCGTAACTTATATGCCTGTTATGCATCGCTTCATATAGAGTTATAAATTATGAAAACGATAAGTGTTTTTTTTATTCGTCATGTGACATTTAATACATGTTATTTCAGTAAGATAGAATATTATTCCGTTTAGCATGTTATCACAATACTGATTTATTTCAATACTGTACATTATGTCTTAGTCTTATCACTTTAACGCGTGACTCAATTCAAAACACGAGAGTGCGGCTTTGTGAATTGCTTTTACTTAGCAATTATAATATAAATGTTAGATGTATCTAGAACATATGACTTTTTAATTAATGCTCTCGAGCCTAAATAAATTGATACGCATTGCAAACTAATTTAAGTGGATATTATTTGAGTAAATTCTGATGAGATAATTATTGTTTTTCATAAATAAATAAATCTTTTTGAATTATTGACCAATTGAAGTTAACGCAATTCGGTTTATGCCTCTTAATTGCGAGACGCTGACACGTCCATTATCTTTAATGGATTAACACTCTTGCTAACTGACTGATTAGACCACTTAGTCATGGACCACAGTTTATTGCATTAATATTATTCAATGTCGAAGCAAAATTAATATTTTTATATGGACAAGTAAATTGTCAACAGAGCATACAACAAGAATGTATTTAGCATCACTGTAGTAACTATAAAGATAATAGTTTTAAAACAGTCGTTAATAAAACACATAACAAGAAACAGCCCTTCCCCAGATAACCTCACGCACGTCAAGTATTGTCTCCTTAATTGAAGGCGGCTGTTTTCAAAACAATTACTGATGCAACAAAAAAGTATGCACTAAACCAAAAATGCGACTTTGCACTTGTACATTTTTCTTTGCATAAAAATCGAAATATCGAAAATGAATGTTGGATTCAAATATTCGGTAGATCTTTTAACAATCGAACATTGTCCCCATCCCTACCAAATACTCATAATGCACAAATAAAATATTGTGAATAAGAACTATATCGATTTAACTAGCTAATAATTATTTGCAAACTACGCGTACCGAACCTTACCCATATCCAAGCATACGGCATATAACAGAGGCTTCTTCCAGACCAAAATAGTCGTCGCATATTGTGCCCCACGTGTCAAGTACTTTGATTTCAACTCTGCCATCTGCATCGTGAGTCCCATTTACAAGTCGTTTATCTTCCACGGTAAGTGGCTTTCTGAATGAAATATCCTTAACTTTTCGCATAGGTTAATAACGTGTCGATCCTTTATATTTCGCCTTCGGTGAAATTGAGATATTGGCTTAACTATTCAATATGTACCCTTTTGTGTTTACTGTTCATAGAATGTGTTCATTTAAAGTGCTAATCTACCATTAATATTGAGAATTGTTAAGCGATTTCAAATACATTTCTAATCTACGCGTCACAATATATTTCTTCTGGTTATCACTTAACTGTATCATCCTGTGAGTATATTCGTATATAAGTATAGTATACTGCATTATATCTCGATTAGCACCTGTAAAACTGTGTACACAACTGAACGTGTTGTTCAAAGTCCGAATAATAAACCTAAAGATTATATCTTATAAGCACAGAACTAAATATTTAGACATATGACATAAACTGCATTACTAACTCAATCCAATAGGCTTATCCGGCATTAATTAATTAATATTTTCCGTTCAACTCCGTGAATAATCGAAGCCGAGTCTATATTCAAATATCGGGCATTAGTGATAACAAAATATTTTTATTATACGCGTCTTAACGTTAAAAAGGCAAAATTTTCTAACAATTTACTTATAACAACCTAAAGCAGCTCAGTAGCTGTTGTCAATTTCGAGGCTGTTGTTATTTTTAACTTTTTGTTTAGTTCATATTCGAAAATAATTTGATAATTGAGTGTGCGATATCACGTACATATTCTAAAACCACATTGATGCAAAGGTAACAACATAAACTAAACGAATGAATACCGATACTGCGTGATACACTAAGACCAAACGTTTATTGATATTATACATACCAATAGTGGCAACAAAAATTCATTAATTACTATGTAAAAACATAAAAATATATAGATTTCACATTTCAAATAAAGTATGTGTTGATGAAAAGATAATGAACAGCTAAGCTCGAACCAAAGACCTTCGATTTACGAAGTGCTTTGTTTTATTCCACCTTAATAGTGTTTTATAATTGTTATACCACTGTTTATATTTTACAAAATAAAGGTTTGATATTCATATTCTAGGTCGATGGTTAGGCAGGCAGGCAGGCAAGCCGGCAGGCAGGCAGGGAGACAGGGAGGCAGAGAGGGCAGGCAGGCAGAGCGGCAGGCAGGCAGGCAGGCAGGCGGCTGGCCTGGTAGGTAGGCAGGCAGGCAGGGCAGGCGGCTGGCCTGGTAGGTATGTATGTAGGTAGGTAGGAAGGTAGGTAGGGAGGTAGTAGGTAGGGTAGGTAGGTAGGTAGGTAGGTAGGTAGGTAGGGTAGGTAGGTA
>NW_026273380.1:0-10000 GCF_020536995.1 Dreissena polymorpha | reverse complement strand
ACACTATCAAATGAATGATTTGTCAGAGGTTTGCCATTCTTGGGAAGAATCCATTTGTAGCAGGCTGTGTGTGTTTGACCACTAATTGATTAGTATGCAGCGTGATAACAAAAAAGAATTAACGAGGGGTAGTTTCCTGGAATTATATGATTTACAAATGACATCTGCAGTAGGAATGTCAAATATATTATCACAAACAGTTCCATATATGCCTGCAATGGCTATTTCAACACGCCCAACGTTAGGAGATGGTCCGTCAACAAGGCGAACATCGATTATATTAAGTGGTGGATCTGGAACATACAATAATGCACTGTTTATATGACTTTTATATACATACAACCAAGTTTGCATTTTTCTAGTACACTTCTGCCGATAACATTGATATAATCAGGTGAACTCATGAGTAAATTATGCCAAAATGAACGCGATAGTTTTTTTTACAGCAACTAACAGGGCCTGCATGTTGTGTTCGAATTACTCCACATTCCGGCCTTGCACTCAGATGTGACATTACTTCCATCCATGTACCATCCCACATTACAAGTCAACGTTGCTATGCTACTACGAGTTTCGGTGAACATAAATGAACCACCTTGTTTAATCAGCGGTGGGCATTCTGAAATCGAAATGCATTCAATGCTGTTAAAATGCATATCATACCACCATACAACGTGCAACACACTAACAATAAGTTTCGTTGCTTTTCTTTTTATCTTTTTAACAACTATTGCCATGCCAGCTAATTTATTGATATCAATTTGTATTCGCATCGCCCTCCAAGTGTGCGACTGACTGAACTTAATAACTTAACATGTATCCATATTACTATGCCTTGCTATAGTTATCGTCTACAAAGATTGATTATATAAAAACGCTGCTGAACTCTTTTAGAACAATTATGCGTGAAGTAGCCGATCCCTTGCGTTTAACCATACCTTACATAAGACTGTTTCTTTTAAGGATGTAGCGCATGTTAAGAATGCGCACTGATTCGATAATCAGTGAGTTCAAGTTAAAAATATTTTTTAAAGCTCTTAGAAATTTAAGTAAGTGCAAAACAACAGAGAGTAGACATTCACTTTGCGCACAAAATGATTAACCTGTAATTAAAAAACCGTTCATTTTAAAATAAAAAACTTTAAGAATTTGAGAACTTAAAGCACGCTAAACCTAGCGGGTTTGGGATGCATTTTATAAATAATAAGGATAAGAATATTTGATGCTATTTTAAACTACTACAACTAAGGTCGGAGATATTGTGTCAACTCTTTGATTCATGTGTTGGTTCTATACTTATCTATTCAGCAGAGTTATGGCGATTCACACAATCAAAAACATTAGAGAGAAAAAACAACAAACTTTGCAAACGTATTTTGAAACTTAAAACTTATACATCTAATGCGGGCGTATATGGAGAATGAGGCCGATACCCTCTATTCGCTATGTATATGTGTTTTATGGATTGGTTAGCACCACAATCCAAATAATTAACAATCAGCCGTTACACAAGTGTTTGATATAAAAGATTTATTTATATGTAACCACAATTGTTGATTTGATTTTATGAATGTATTAACATAATATAGACGATTTGATGCAACGTGGAATATACGTTGATTTGCATTAAATAAAAATGGGTTTGCCCTACCTATGCATGTAACTGCAGCATCTTCTGAGTGGCCACAGTCATGATACGTCCTGTATTGACATTCATTTATATGAGATGCGTTTGCGCCACAATCCATTTTATCAACAAAGATCGGTCCTGTCCCGGATTACCGGATGTGTAAAATCTAGTTGCCGATCTAGATGTGTAATGAAAAAATATCCCGTCAGTATTAACCGTCTTGCTTACATTTATTGCATCATACAGCGATAACACACATTGCATCAAATACATGCACTTACCCGTATCCCATCATACGACATAACGCACTGGCTTCTTCCAGTCCAACGTTGTCATTGCATATTGTACCCCATGTATCGAACACTTTTATTTCAACTCTACCTTCGGTTCTGTTCGCATCACCAATGAGTCGTATGTCTTGGATCGAAAGTGGGTATGCTACAGCATAATTTAATCTGCTTAATGTTTAATGAATTCCGATTTATTTATTATTATTATTTGCTTAATTTTGAATGTATCGCGTAAGATGGTAAGCAATGTAACTTAATATGAATTTAGTGTATAAATAACGAATAAAAAAATAGAAGAGCACTGTGTAAAAAGCAATAACGTTTTGAAAGACAGATTTCTTAACGACATATATATTTGAAATATTTGGCTGTTTAATGAACATTTACATTTGTGCTGAAGGAGACAATATGATGCCGGGATTTCCAAGTCAAGCATTTGTAAAAGTTAACACTTCTGCTATTTCTGTCTTATTGCTTTGTTTAAAAAAGAGTTTTACTGCGAATTTAATTTTAATATTGTCATCGAAAAACAAACAGTTTGGACAGTTTTGAGTTCATTTGAAAATTAATTTCGTTTGTTGTATATCCATATATATTTCATAATTAACGTACGTAACGAAACAACATATCAACATTTGAAGACTTCTCGAGAAAGTCGATTTTTTAATTGAACATTAAATGCATAAATTTAATATATCTACTTTAAATGCAATATAATTAATTTAATTCATACAAAACGACCATTCAAGGATGCGTGTCACAAATTATGGAGTACAAAATAAAACGTCCATGGATGAAACACAGAACGTAACATAAAATTGTGATTTGGTATTCCTTTTAAAAAAGAATAAATCATAGTTTTATTTTATTTATCGTTTATGATTGCTGACAATTTCAAACGAGTTACTTAGTTGTTATAACGTACCAAGTCGTCGTTACAATTTATTAAACAAGCCCTTGGCTTGAGCGTCCCACCGTAGTTTCATATGTTCATATATTTAAACAAACTGAGTGTTGTGTCTTAAATCCCGTCCTACAATTAAATTGACTAGTTTAACTAAGGATATAATTTCCCGTATTTAGGTGAATATGACATAAAGAAAACATATGTCTTTACCGCACCGTACATCACAACATAAACATTATGTAACGATTATAATTACCGTATTTCAGACAGGTTCCCGTTATGTTCCATTTACTATCCCTGCATGACACAGGTAAGTAACCAATGTAACTGCCGTTATCCTGGCAATTGAAAAATATACTTGTTCCATTGTAAATCAAGTTTGTTTTTCCAAGTTGTCCGCATTCTGACAAATACGTTTAAATGCTGCGTGTTCGGTGATTGTATATTTAGAATATGTATTATATTATATTTTTTACCTCAAACGACCATGTTAAAAGTAAAGGCCCTCTAACAGACAAAACGTTACGCACGTTATTTCAAAAAGCTTTTCTTCATCGATGGAACAAACTTACCTCTATACTGATTCATCTCGGCTATGACATTGACAATTTTAAAGTACTTTTTCCAAGCCAAGTTTCAAAAATGCCAACACCACGAAAGTTACACAAGTGTTTGATATTACAATATTATTAATATAAGAACACATGTGTTTATGTTATTCCATGATAATATAACATAAAATAAAAGTTTCCATGCAACGTTGAATATACGTTGATTTGCATCAAATAAAACTTGTTTTGACCTACCTGTGCATATTACTGCGATATCTTCTCTATGGTCATTGCTATAAGACGCCTTGTATTGGCATTCATTGATATGAGATGCGTTTGCACCACAATTCAAATCATCAACAAAGATCGGTCCTGTTCCCGGATTGCTGAATGTGTAAAATCTAGTTGCCGATCTAGATGTGTGACGGCATAAAACATTCAGTCAGTATTAACCGTCTTGCTGACATGAAATGCAGCATACAGTGAGAAACACGCATTGCATTAAATACATGCACTTACCCGTATCCAATCATACGACATAAAGCACTTGCTTCTTCCAGTCCAAAATTGTCATCGCATATTGTACCCCAGGTATCGAACACTTTTATTTATACTCTACCTTCGGTTCTGTTCGCATCACCAATTAGTCGTATGTCTTGGATCGAAAGTTGGTATGCTACAGAAGAATTTAATCTGCTTAATGTTATATTAATTCCGATTTCATGGTCCTTAGTTTTTGCGCAATTTTGAATTTAACTCGTTAGATGGTAAGAAACGAAACTAAATATGAATTCGGAGTATAAATAACGAATAAAAAAGAGAAGAGCACTGTGTAAAAAGCAATTAAGTTTTGAAAGACAGAGTTCTTAACGACATGTATATGTCAAATGTTTGGCTGTTTAACGAACATTTAAATTTGTGCTGAAGAAGATTATATGATAACGTGGTTTCCAAGTCAAGTATTTGTAAAAATTAACACTTCTACATCTATTATGTATGTCTTATTGATATGTTTAAAAAAATAAGATTTTAACCGTGATTTTAATTTCAATACTGTCATTGAAAAACTAATAATTTTGACAGTTTGGAGTTCATTTAAAATTAATTTCGTTCGTTTTATAACCATATTCATTTCATTTATAACGTACGTAACGAAAAAACATATAAACATTTAAAGACTTCTCGAGAAAATCGATTTTTGAATAGGACATTAAATGTATAGATTTAATATATGCAATGCAATTTATTTACTTTCATACAAAACGACCATTCAAGCATGCGTGTCACAAATTATGGAGTACAATATAAACAGTCTATGGATGAAACTCAGAACGTAACATAAAATTGTGATTCGGGATTCCTTTTAAAAAAAGACTACATTATAGTTTAATTGTATTCATCGTTTATGATTGCGGACAATTTCAAACGAGTTACTTAGTTGTGGTAACGTACCAAGTCGTCGTAACAATTTATTAAAAAGCCCTTGGCTTGAGCGTGCCACCGTAGTTTCATATGTTCATTGGCGTCGCACTGAAGTGCGTCGACTAGTATGTAATACGTTTTTTTTTCGCTTATGGGAGGAGAAGTTATTTTACGGATCAATGTATATATTTTTGTTGTCAGAATATCTTGCATAGTGGTGATTTTTTGTGTACATTAGTGTAAATAAGTACTGCATTTGTGCCTATTACATTTACTACAACATGTATTGCCACTAATGCCAAGCTAATTCGTTTAATTAATAACTGATCACAGGGACTGGGCAATAATAAAAGATCACAGGGACTGGGCAAATACGTGAACCGGTGAAATTTTCTGGTTTTGTATAAAAACAAATCTTCTTTGTTCCACTATCCTAGCAACCACCTAGTTACTAATAAAGGCGCTATAGAGCGCAAAGCGCGACACGTATTATTAATTGTAATAATGAGTCTTGATAAAGGAAGCAGCCGCTTATCAATGAGGAGCACCATCACAGCACCCCAGTCTCATTACTATCAAGTCCTCATACAGGTTTTTTTTAAGAACCACATATAGAAGGCCGCAGGTCTGAGCCGTATCTTCCCAGTGGTATGGACCCTTTGGTATTGACCTTTAACCCCGATCACTATCCAGCGTTCAAACTTCCGGGTTTACATTTAAACCGACTATTAATAGCTTATTAATATCTTAGTTAGAAGGTGATTTTTCAAGCGGTTCCGTAGTGTAGTGGTTACACGCTCGCTTCACATGTGAGAGGCCCAAGGTTCGAGCCCCAATAGAATCAAATTATTTTATTTGTGTTCTATGTTAACATTTTGTTTTGATGTAGACTTTTTAGTTTAAATAAATATGCTGTTTTATTGTGACCATTTTTTGTTTTTATTATGCCCATGATATATATATGTGAGAGGGTGGGGGTGGGTTTGTAAACACATTAAAACTTTTACAGTGTTTTCATACCCATGAGTACTCAATCACTATCGTAAATGAGCAACGTAAGAATAAGTTCAGAATCATCTCCCTTTGAAGTTGAGAAAAATATGAAATTACGCTTACAAGATGAAGCAGATTTTTTTAAAACCTACACAGTTCTGTTCCATTAATGAAAACTGCACACGGATGCCAGTCAAAAAAAAGGAAACCAATGTAAATAAAATGAACTATGAAATATTTGGGGGTTACAACACAAAATCATAGATAATGGTTATTTGGGGGTTATAACACAACATCATAGATAATGGTTATTTGGGGGTTATAACACAAAATCATAGATAATGGTTATACCAGTATCTTTTTTCTATTTTGTTTAAAATAATCGGCCAATATATTAATATTTACAGTAGAAAAAAAATCATTCCATGTAACTTTATTGAGTGCCTTTTACACTGAAATTCCCGACGCCCTTTGATGCTTTGCATCAATACTTATCTTGTATATTTAAACAAACTGAGTGTTGTGTCTTAAAGGGGCCGTCCAACAGATAAAGCGTCGTATCGACGCGATTCGATAGGTTGGGAAACTACGAGGATTGCTTATGTAGCTAAACAATACATCCGCTCTTGATATGAGCGTGGATGGTCGAGTGGTCTAGGCGGGAGGCTTTTGATTCCAGGACTCCAGGAATCCAGGGGTCAGTGGTTCGAGCCCTGTTGAGGGTTCCTTTTTTCCTTTTTTTAATGTATTCTTGTTTTTTTTACTGGAGATTTATAGTTCAAACGTTTAAATTTATCAGAATAAAGCATTTAAAGCATTTAATGACAAGCTTCAATACATGCCAAAATCTGTTGGACGGCCCCTTTAAATCCCGTCCCGCGATTAAATTGGTTAGTTTAAACTAAGGATATGTTTTACTTCATTTAGGTGAATATGACATAAAGAAAACATATGTCTCTACCGAACCGTACATCACAACATAATCATTATGAAACGATAATAATTGCCGTATTTCAGACAGGTTCCCGTTATGTTCCATTTACTATCCCTGCATGACACAGGTAAGTAACCAAAGTAACTGCCGTTATTCTGACAATTGAAAAATATACTTGTTCCATTGTAAATCAAGTTTGTTTTTCCAAGTTGTCCGCATTCTGAAAATTACGTTAAAATGTTGTGTGATCACAGTGATTGTATATTTATTTTATTTTACGCAAAATACCATGTTCAAAGTAAAGGGTCTCTAACAGACAAAACTTTACACACGTAATTTCAAAAAGCTTTTCTCCGTTGATGGGACAATGTTACCGCTATACTGACTCATCTCGGCTATGACTTCATTGGTCATTTTGAAGTACTTTTTTCCAAGTCAAGGTTAAAAAATGGCAACACCACGAAAGTTACACAATTGTTTAATATTAAAGCATAATTAATATAAGAACACATATGTTATTGTTATTCCATTATTATATAGCATTAAAAAAAGTTTCTACGTTGAATACACGTTCATTTGCCCTACCTATGCATGTAACTGAAACATCTTCTTCGTGATCACAGTTATTAGTCGTCGTGTATAGGCATTCATTGATATGCGATGCGTTTGCACCACAATCCAAATCATCAACAAAGATCGGTCCTGTTCCCGGATTGCCGGATGTGTAAAATCTAGTTGCCAATCTAGATGTGTGATGGCATAAAACATTCAGTCAGTATTAACCGTCTCGCTGGCATGAATTGCAGCATACAGTGAGAAACACGCATTGCATTAAATACATGCACTTACCCGTATCCAATCATACGACATAAAGCACTTGCTTCTTCCAGTTCAAAATTGTCATCGCATATTGTACCCCAGGTATCGAACACTTTTATTTCAACTCTTCCTTCGGTTCTGTTTACATCACCAATCAGCCTTATGTCTTGGATCGAAAGTTGGTATGCTAAAGCAGAATTTAATCTGCTTAATGATTTATTAATTCCGATTTCATTTTTCTTATTTTTGGCTTAATTTTGAATTTGACGAGTTAGATGGTAAGCAAATTAACTAAATATGAATTTGGTGTATAAATAACTAATCAAAATAAGGACAGCACTGTGTACAAAGCAATTAAATATATAACTAAACGTATAAACATGTTTATAATATGTCACAAAGTCGAATTTTAAATAGGACATAAAATGCCAAGTAATGTATCTACTATCCGACAAAAACACTATTCAAGGATGCTCGTCGCATGTTATGTAGTAAAATGTCCAAAGGCAAAGTCGAGGGATTAAATTAGGTTCAGAACGTAACATTGAATTGTGATTAGGTATTGAATATTAAAAAGGAAAAAATATACTGTAATTCTATTTTATTGTATTCGTCTTTTTTCCTTGACGACAATTTCAAAGGATGTGAAAACAATAATGAGGGCCACTTAAATAAATCGTTTAATACATGATTATTGTGGTTAAAGATTATATTGTATATAAATATAAGCGTACATACATTGTCGAGAGGAGTCATTCTGTTGCGCATATCCTACCAGGACTGCAGAAAATGAAGAACCACTTTTGTTTATTTATGAAGCATATTAGGTAAGAAAAACAAGCAAACAAAATACACGGAGAGACGGATACAGTCTGGCAAACCGATTAACATAAAAGGCGATTAAGATGTCCAATATGAATTGATTATATGATACATATGCAAGTAACAATTGTATTGATTTCATTAACTGTTGTCTATCTTTATATCCCTTCTGTTTTATATTAATCATGTTGAGAAAAAACATCCCAATAAAATGGCATTAATGTCACAAGTGTGCTAACTAGTATGTCATTCATACAATATAGCGGGAATCTTAATTTTTAGATGATCAATATCTTTATTAGCTCTTATAATTATAAAAGTATAGTTATTTTCAATCAACCAGTGGGTCTTTTCATAAAACGTCGCCTTCCATTTAATATTCGAACCAACAATGGTAATTATGTAATAAAACAACAAAGATAATAATACCTTACCCAACGTAACTGCTGCGAGTAACTCACGCAGCCAAATCTTCTGTTCCAGCATTGTATGCTGCTTATTTGCCTAGATAAATAATACAATTCAAAATGGTGATTTAATTGCATTAAGAGACATTCTTAAAAGTTTCGTAACTCAAATCTAGTAGTAGTAGTAATAGTAGTAGTAGTAGTAGTAGTAGTAGTAGTAGTAGTAGTAGTAGTAGTAGTAGTAGTAGTAGTAGTAGTAGTAGTAGTAGTAGTAGTAGTAGTAGTAGTAGTAGAAGTAGAAGTAGTAGTAGTAGTAGTAGTAGTAGTAGTAGTAGTAGTAGTAGTAGTAGTAGTAGAAGTAGTAGTAGTAGTTGTTGTTGTAGTAGTAGTAGTAGTAGTAGTAGTACTAGTAGTAGTAGAAGTAGTAGTAGTAGTAGAAGTAGAAGTAGTAGTAGTAGTAGTATTAGAAGTAGTAGAAGAAGTAGTAGTAGTAATAGTAGTAGTAGTAGTAGTAAAAGTAGTAGTAGTAGTAGTAGTAGTAGTATGATTTTCTAAATTCCAAACTCACTTCAAACCAGATATCAAACATTGCTCTGTTAAGTAAGTCAGAAAGGCTGAAATACAATAAATGGTATGGTCAAACCACTGTTTAAGAAAGAACAATTAGTGGCGTAAGTGATATTGTAGAAATAATAATTTGATAACTTGAGTAGCAATTTATCGTGTCCAGGATACGTTGCGAAGAATCTTAAGTTGAAATGCTTAACCTCGATGGCTGTTGTAGCTGATATCTTGGGACTCAATTGTGACTAAAGTGTTAAGTGCTTTGTTATTCCGTGTGTTTGCTTGACAATAAAGCGTTTAAAATGCGAACTAATGAAATAAGTAAAATTGTGTATTGTTTCCTTACAGTATGTGACAATAAATGGAAAGCCAATTTAAAGATAAAACTCAACGACATGTATTTCATTCCATACGGGTTTGTGGCCTTGTACTCGAGCAGTCGCCTGTGCCAACCGTGCTAAGAGAAACATTGTCAATGAAATAATGTTTGTTTTGTCATATTTATACTTTAGCTATTTAATTGTGGCTCTGTATGTTTCTTAAGACAGTGACTGGTGTGTTGAAATATCCCGGTATGATTGTAAATCCTCACGTATGTTTAATTAAACATCTTTTCTAAAACAAGACATTTACCAATAAGATGATGGATGTTCATTCCTAA